>NW_027315779.1:2273114-2365787 GCF_026437365.1 Eucyclogobius newberryi
AACATCATCCCAACACAATTAGTGTAGTAACAATATTATAATGTGCCTTTTCTGTCTCCAGAGATGTTATGCTTTACCTCGAATGTTCCACACTATGGCATTACCTTTAACTATCTTGCATTTCTTCAGTTACAAGTGTTGAATGGACTCAAAACATACGGAACATTTTTACTGTGAGCGTTCGCGCCTCGTCACAGATCTGACCTGCTCGTTTCCCCGGAGATGGACAAGTTCAAATTCTATAACTGTGGAACATCGTAGGTGCAGCGATAACATCTCCATGGAGACAAGAAGGGTGACTACCTGTCCCTCATCTGATTATGCTGCTGCGCTCGTTCTACTTATTTAGAGATGAACAAAAAAACGTTTTTCCTGCAAAGAAATGAAGGATGTACAGACTTCTGCGCGTGTGACGTGATCGCACCTATAGTGTTACTATTCTACGACATATACTAACATTTCAAACTCAATTTCGATACTAAGGAATATACTCGATTTTAATATCACAATGAGATTTTAAAAGTGTGCTTTTTGAGGTCAAGGTTCTAGACAATATTACTGACTCATCTTTCTTTTATTAAACCCTGTGGTCTGATAACGCTCACAATTAATCTAAAATTGTTCAGGAGGAGATTTATTTTTACGCTTTTTTATTGATACCGGGTCATAGGATTAACTAGCTTTGATACTAGTTTTAGTACTCATTAATGTGATTTTTGATACTTCTGACAACCCTAATTCAGTTTCAATTCTGGTTAAGATAAGTCTGTATTTGTCACGCAATGGGAAAATTCCAGTGTTGCAACACAAAGTAGGAACAGAAGTAAATAATAAAGAACAGATAACTTTTTTTGTAAACACTTTTACACACGTTCCACCACATTCAGCGACTTGAACATTCTTTTTCATGGAGACAAGCCATCAGGAAACTTAGATAATTTATCTTTCATTCCATAATAACATGAATAACAGTCATCATTATATTTTTAGGAGTAGTTTAAGAGGTCTGGTAAATATCTGTTGGAAACAATGTGACGCGAGGTTTTGAGATTGTAATAACAGAACAGGCTACAGTGAAAGGCCTCTCAATGTGAACGTAATTGAACATGATCACAACATTATTATCTGCTGTAAATACTGGTTCAACTCGAATGTTTTTTAATCGGTCAATAGTTATCAGATTGTTTGGTACATAAACATTTGTGCAGCGGCTGATGCTCAAACGCCGATTGCGTCTCGTTTGTTGAGCTTCATGGCGACTCTGACGTTACATTCGCGCTTCATAAAGACACATTTAGTCGCATCTAAAATCACTGGGTGAAAGTTGATCCCACGATTACGTCGGTTTGCGTTCAAATCCAGTTTATTTGCGTATTAACACGTTTTCCTTACGCTTGTCTCCGGGCGATGATCCTGTGCATGGGAGTCGCCATCTTGCGGTTTACGTTTCTTCTCTGTGAAACAAGCCAAGAAACAGCGACACCTGCCGAGCGGGAGAGGAAGTGTTTCAGAGAAGTACTTCATGACCGCGTTACAACATGGATGTATTATGGTTACAAAGGAACAACAAACAGGGATGAGGGCCTAGAAGTATAAAGAATGAAGTCAAAGAGGGATACCAACCGCAATGAAACACCAAAGAAGAAGAAGAATAAAGTCTAAAGAAAAAAGTCTAAAAAATTAAGATAAGCCTTTTTTTGTCCCACAATGGGGAAATTCCAGTGTTGCAACACAAAGTAGTTACAGAAGTAAACAACAAAGAACAGATAAGTTATATAAAACTTTTAAAATCCCTCTTAATAGAAAAAGCTCTTATAAAAAACCTCTTATATTCGTAATACAAATTTTAAAAAAAGAAAATAACAATAGTTACACTCTTATTTTCAGCTGTTATAGGGACAGAGAATGTTGCACCAATATGATTGACATTATGTTAAAGTATTACACATGGGTATGACAGTATTACACATGGGTATGACAGTATTGCACATGGGTATGACAGTATTGCACATGGGTATGACAGTATTGCACATGGGTATGACAGTATTGCACATGAATATGACAGTATACACGTGTTCAGGGCTTACAATATTTGTTTGTTTGGGAGTCTGACAGCAGCAGGAAGGAAAGACCTGTGAAATGTCTCCTTCACACAGCGAGGGTGGATCAGTCTCTCACTGAAGCTGCTCTCCAGAGCGGACAGAGTGTCCTGCAGGGGGCGACACTCATGGTCCAGCATAGATGTGAATCTAGCCAGGACCCTTCTGTCCCCCACCTCCTGCACCGAGTCCAGAGCGCAACCCAGGACGGAGCTGGACTTCTTGATGACTCTGTCCAGCTTCCTCCTCTCCCTCTCTATGATGCTGCTGCTCCAGCAGGCCACACCGTACAGGAGCTGATGCCACCACAGAGTCGTAGAAGGTCTTCAGGAGTGGCCCTGTCACTCCAAAAGACCTGAGTCTCCTCAGGAGGTAGCGCCGACTCTGGCTCTTCCTGTACAGTGCGTCTGTGTTATGAGTCCAGTCCAGTTTGTGGTTCAGATGAACACCCAGGTACTTGTATGAGTCCACTCTCTCAATGTCCCGTCCCTGGATGTTCACTGGTGAGGGGGCAGTGGGGTGGCGTCTGCGGAAATCCACCACCATCTCCTTGGTCTTCCCCGCGTTGATGAGGAGGTGGTTCCGCTGACACCAGTCCACAAAATCCTGCGCCAGTCCTCTGTGCTCTGCATCATCGTCGTCCGTGATGAGTCCGATGATGGCAGAGTCGTCAGAGAACTTCTGCAGGACACAGCTGTCCGTGTCGTGTCTGAAGTCTGCAGTGTAAAGGGTGAAGAGAAAGGGCGCGAGGACAGTGCCCTGGGGCGCCCCCACACTGCAGTCAGAATAAATTCTGAAGTGATAAAGTCTGAAGTTGTTGTTGTTGTTGTTGTTGTTGTTTTATGGCGGTTGGCATCCGAGTGTTGCATTACCGCCAGACTTTATTCCTCAGACGTTTCGTAGTCCTCAGACTCTGTCGTAGTCCGTAAAAGTACTCCTCCCATTGCTTTGGCGTTACAAAGCCCATGAGGTCATGATATGACTTTGTGACGAGACGTTGATTACGCCTGGTTTCTTTTTATCATTAGGCTGAAGTTGTTGTTGTTGTTGTTGTTGTTGTTTTATGGCGGTTGGCATCCAATTGTTGCATTACCGCCAGACTTTATTCCTCAGACTTGTCGTAGTCCTCAGACTCTGTCGTAGTCCGTAAAAGTACTCCTTCCATTGCTTTGGTGTTACAAAGCCCATGAGGTCATGATATGTCTTTGTGACCGGCTTTATTCCAGGGAGACTCTTCTTCATCTTCCTCTCCTTCTTTGACGTTCGGTGCTTCCACCGTACAGCTTTATTCTTCAGGCTTCATTCTATAGGCTTTAATATGTCCACTGATGTCGCCGCTTGGTAGCCGTGCATCTACGAGACTGGACGAGGACAGGAGACCACCCCCACCCCCATCTCGTCACTCTGATCACTCTGACTCCCCACAAGCAGACCCCCATCACTCCGACTCCCATTTAGCGCCTTTAGCCTGTTTTCTATATCTGCCCAATCAAGCTCCTTTGTTCCAAGGAATCTCCCTGCAGCTTTAGCAATGATCCTGATCCTTTCAGTTCTGCTTTGAGTCTGAGCAGCACAGTTTACAACATCCACCATAAAGAGTACAAAATCCTCTCTATCCACAACCAGGGTATTCTCATTAATTCTGGAACCTGCACACTTGGGACCTCCACTCTTGAAACCTTCACACTTCTTGGGAGCCACGCTGGCCTCTCTCATTTCGCCCTGGCTGGGAGCAGCGCTGGCTCCTCTCTCTGTATTTACTCTAAACTCGTTACTTGAAACTTTCTTGACTGCATCTGCATAGGATATACCTTGAGAGACCTTTATTTTCTGCACCTCAGCAGCTCTTTTGCTAAACCTGCATCCCCCGTAGGCAGAGCTATGTTCTTCCCCACAGTTACAGCACTTCAGTTTTGCACCCACGTCACACTTTCCATACTCATGATCTCCTGCACATTTACCACACCTTTGCCTCCCTCTACAGACCGCTGCAATATGCCCAAAGCGCTGGCACTTAAAGCAACGCAGGGGCGGCGGAACATATGGCCTGACGCTATAGCACATGTACCCAATGAACACCTTACTAGGCAGGCACCTCCCTTCAAGTGTTACCATTACCGACAAGCTGTCACATCTTACCCCAAACCGGGTCACCTTCAAACGCCTAGCGTCCACCACCGTAACCCCCGTCAAATTCTCCTTAACTTCATCCACAGACGTCGCCGTAGGTACACCTACGATAACTCCTCTGACCGTGTTTCTTTCAGCATTAGACACAAGAATGTCCTTTCCACCCAGACGTTTAGTTCCAATCGCCTTCCGTTGCTGAGCCGCGTCCTTGCACACGACCAGCAGCGAGCCATCTCTAAGGACACTCGCACTCTTGATCACTCCCACAGCTACAGTTAGGCTCTTTGACAATGCCACTGAATTCCACTCCTTAAAGGATGCACTATCCTGTGCAAGCTTTATGATCACCTTACAGTCTCTGCTCTCACCCCGGACATCAATAGCTTCAGCCTCATCCTGCTGCTCATTCCCAGAACCCTCGGACGAGCTAAGGGACTTTTTACGTTTCCGGGCACGTGCAGGCAGAAAAGGCTGCTCCTCCACGCCGTCTAGAACGTCTTCCATCCCCGATAGTATAAAGTCTAAAGAATAAACTCTGAAGAATAGAGTCTGAAGTATAAAGTCTAAAGACGGAAATCTAAAGAATAAAGTCTGAAGAATAAAGTATAAAGAATGGCGGTAATGTAACACTTTGATACCAACCGCCATAAAACACCAAAGTCTAAAGAATAAAGTCTGAAGAAATTGTGGGCTTTGAGCTCCTGTGTTTCTGAAGAATGAAGTATAAAGAATAAAGTCTGGCGGTAATGCAACGCTCGGATGCCAACCGCCATAAAACAACAACAACAACAACAACAACGGACTACGACAAAGTCTGAGGAATAAAGTCTGGCGGTAATGCAACAATTGGATGCCAACCGCCATAAAACAACAACAACAACAAAACACCAAAGAAGAATAAAACAACAACAACAAGAAAGAAGAAGAAGGAACAATAAACAATATGTAAAGTATTGTATTGATTCATATACATGTAAATAGTAAAAGACAACGTTGTAAATTAAGAAAATATTTGATACCTGTGGACATATTTGAGTGTGTGAGTAGATTGCCAGTCGTCTTATTTTAAGTCTTATTTTCAGTTTGTTTGTTGAATTTTTTTTTTACGGCACCTTGAATAGCTTATTTACATGCAATTGACAAATAGTTACTGTTATTACTCTGCAAAATTGCTAATCTGGTAGGCTGAACAAAGTTTACTAGATTAATAGAACCGGGCCTGAACCGGATCTATCCTAAAATTAAACCAGGCCAAAAGCAGAATTAAGGTTAGCCTTATTGCTCCCATAGGAAAATGTGTCCTCTGCATTTGACCCATCTGTCAGTGCCACTGGGCAACCTGTGGGCAACCTGTGGGTACTAACAGGGCGGTACAGCACTCTGGATGGAGGATTTTACCTACTGTTTTGGGTTGACGGAGGAATACTGTAGTGCCTGAGGGAAACCCACCCCAGATCCTCCACACGCGAAGTCCCAGCTTGAGAGTCGAACACAAAAACCTGTCTGTGGGGCGAAAGTGCATGCCTCTCCCACCGCGTCGCAAAAATAAACAAGGGCTAAACCGGAGAAGAGAAGAGAAAATACATTTTTTACATTTGGGAGATGGGCTGTGGGCCGGATCAGATCATTTGGAGGGCCTGAACTGGTCCGCGGGCCTCAAATTGTTTAGGCCTGACACAGCTAGAGGGATTCCTTTTTTTTTTTAGAACATCCTGTGTTTTGCAAGTTCTATTTTAAACTTTTGCTCAAAAACTGCCCCTTGATCGATGTAAAACTACAACAACAATCACTTGACAAACACGTAAACCTGTCATATGCATTTCCAAAGTCTAATCTTTCTCATAACTTCTTGGAATTTCAGCCCCGATTTCAGCTCAGAACAGTCCAGAGAGCTCTAGAAGCGGCGGAAGTCTCGCGATACCTGCCCGAGATCTCGTCGAAGGAGTCCCTAACAGCAGCGCTCGAAGCCGCAGCTCCAGTGACACAAACGGACACCGGCCGCAACCGTGGATTATGAAGCAAGCCGCACGACGCAGCACAACCAGACCGATTTAGACGCTTCCATTCAAACTTTTGCTTTCTCCCCCGGACTGTCCCGAACACTTTATTCTCTCGCTCGAGCGGAACGACAGAAACAAAAAAGACCACAGAATGTCCGTGGTGGGATTTGATTTCGGGTTTCAAAGCTGCTATGTGGCCGTAGCCCGAGCCGGGGGGATCGAGACCGTCGCCAACGAGTACAGCGACAGATGTACACCGTAAGTACCGTTTGTGTCTATACGTTGTACACATCGGCCATTCATTAAAAAGGACGGGACACTCCTTTTCTGCCTCAGTCACCGGCGTTTTTTCGGGGCAGTACACGTGAATAGCTTTACCACCTAGCAACCGTTATGTGCTGTACAAAAAATAACAGCGATATTTGACTTTTTTTTTGTGTCGTCGGTTGTTGTTGAACGTGTACGCGACTGAAACGTGAGAGAAACGAACGCGCGTGCATTAAACTTGTGTTTCTGGCCGGAGTGGGGGGTTTGAAAGCCATTACAGGTTTATTACGAGGCGCTGTACGACGTGTGTGTGTTTACGTTCTCTTTATGTGCCGTGTGCGCGCGGACGGGCGGTGTTTGGCTCTTCGAGGAGCGTGCGCAAGAAGCCCCGCCCGCCTCGCGCGTCCCCGGAATGAAAAGTGCACGTCTTTGCGTTATGCTCAATGACGACAGCAGCCAATCTCTCTTCTGGAAGATTCTAGCAATTTTGTCACACGCGTGCGCCTCGTAAAGTTAAAAAGCTTTAAATACCTGTAAAACACGAGGTTATTCGTGAGAACACGTTGTTCTCATCCAGACTTGTGTCTATTCCTACACTTCAGTTACATTAAACAAGGCTTTTATAGCGTATAGAAGGAATACACACTCTGTAACTACTATGTTTTGTACTTTGAATGAAACTTCTAAGCATTTCTATGGGTTTTATTCGTCTCATTCTCATTGCGCTGCGTCTTATAAATTGTGAAGCAAAAAAAATGTGCAGGTGCAATGCCCTTGCTTGAACAATGAAGAGGAATAATCATGAGTGGTTTGAATAATCGTCACTATCTGGACTATTCAGACGCTAGTGCACATGTCATAACACTTTTATTACGCAGACGTGGACATTATTGACCAGAAGAGTTTAAAAAAGATGACATTATTATAGATTTGTATCCGTAATAGACTTAATTTGTATGTATCAGCTATACAGAAGCCCTCAGTCACCATATTTCAACCTTTAGAATGTACCGTATTTTCCGGAGTATAAGTCGCACCAGCAAAAAATGCATAATAGAGAAGAAAAAAACATGTATAAGTTGCACTGGAGTATGAAATGCAGTTGCAAGTGTGAAAATAACAAATAATATCACATAAGTCGGTCCTGAGTATAAGTATATAAGTATAAATATAGGTATAAGTCGCACCCCGGCCAAAACTATGAAAAAAGTCTGGAAAATAGAATATTTAAAACGTCTCAATGTACAATAGAATAATCAACGAAGAAAGAAATGAAATGTCTCTTATTTACACAAAAAAAAGGGTAAGTTGATAAGATAATGACGCTATTGCACATATATCGATGACATAATGCTTAATGATTTGTTTCGGTCTCAATAGTAACTGTTTGTTTCGGGATATCATCTGTTTTCGATGACAAGTGGACGTGTGGGCGCTCGAGACAGAAGGCGGACAAAAGACATTCATGACATTTATTTTTCTCACGCGTTTGATTCATGACACGATGATTGTATTCATATTTGCTTGTCTCTTTCAGGTCGTTTGTATCTTTTGGACCAAGAAATCGATCCATTGGCGCTGCCGCAAAGAGCCAGGTACGATGAAGGAAAACACGAGGACACGCTGCGGTGCCAATGCCCAAAGTTATCGTTGTGTTTTTAATGCATGGCTTTACTTTACTCGACTCCAGGTGGTGACCAATCATAAGAACACGATCCAGGGCTTCAAGCGTTTCCACGGCAGGGCGTTCTCGGACCCGTACGTCCAGGCGGCAAAGTCCAACACCGTGTACGACCTGGCGCAGATGCCCAATGGAGCCACCGGCGTAAAAGTGAGAAACGCACCATTTTTTTTTTTTGGGACTCACTCGATGTCTCGCGGATGATTCCTGCACAAGCTTTTATACGATTACGCAGTCGCACAGGTCACCGTTGGTTCTCACTCATGTTTAAGGGCTTTTTATTAGGTTGGAACATAACATTTTGGCTCAATGCTCGTTACTAATTGAGATTCCACAGCGATATACACGAGACACTCCTTTTTTCAGACAGTAGAATGTAATGTTCAACACCCAAAATTGTACCGTATTTTCTGGACTATAAGTTGCACCGGAGTATAAGTCGCACCAGCCAAAACTATAAAAAAAGAAAAGGTGCGACTTATAGTCCGGAAAATATGGTACTGTCTACATGTGATCTTATGCTAATTCTGAAACTATTCAAGAAATAAATTAAATTCTCTCTTATATATATTGTTTTTGTTTTATATACTTGCAGACTAAAATGAGTACTGTATTTTCCATATTTGACTATAAGTCGCACCAGCCAAAAAAATGCATAATAAAATGTATAAGTTGCTCTGGAGTATGAAATGCAGTTGCAAGTGTGAAAATAACAAATAATATCACATATAAGTCGCCAGAAGTATAAATATAAATATAAGTCGCACCCCGGCCAAAACTATGAAAAAAGGTGCGACTTATAGTCCAGAAAATACAGTATCTAGTTTTGATACTGGTTTAAGTGATACTTTTGACAAACCTACTCTGTTTAGAATAAATTTAAAGGTAAATATTAACAATGACTCAACCATTATTGCATGTTATTGTTGCCCTATTAAAGAGTGTGATTTCGATTAGATTTTTTTAACTCAGATTTGATTGCGTCTTTACCGCACAAACGGTAATGACGAGACGGCGGCGACACAAACGTCTAAAATGTTGCTAATTAGCGGCTTGCAGTGCACTTTGAGCAACGGGCCGCGTCGCAATGAATGAATATGACGATTGCAGTTGTCAAGAGTATATTAAACCAAGATCAAGAAGGATTTTGGTTGTAATTACCGTATTTTCAGGACTATAAGATGCACCTTTTTTCTCTGGAGCGACTTATATGTGATATTATTTGTTATTTTCACACTTGTAACTGCATTTCATACTCCAGTGCGACTTATATATGTTTTTTTCTTCTCTATTTTGCATTTTTTGCTGGTGCGACTTATACTCCGGAAAATACGGTAGTGGCTCTTAGTATAGAGTCTTGCGTATGTTCGTTGCCTTTACCCGAGTCTCGTCTTGGGCTCGCGTGTCCCCGTGGAAGTAATTAACAAACGTCCGGAGGATAAATCATAAATGTGTTGTGTGTCTGATACTGTTGGATTCAGTAGTTTTCCCTGACAATAACCGCTTGATGTCGGATCCTGATATCGTTCTGTGTTTTATCACCTGGACGATACTGCGAGTGGACAATAGGCTCTTGATGGGTCATTGTGTGTCATTTTAAAATCACCTGCAAGACTGCAAAACGACATAGAAACAATAAAACAATATGATGTTGCTGCGCTTAATTAGTCAAAATGAGCAAATCACGATCAAAACTAGACGTACAATACTTTTTTTTAACATTTTCAGATATTACAACATGCAGGCGTTTAAACATACATTCAAACAGCCCTGATCTAGACTACTTATTTGACATAAAACTAAAATATTATACTTATGACTCTGCGAATACCTTGTTTTCCCTAGTTTGACAATATATTGGTGAAGTTTGTTGGACTGGTGTGATATACAAAGATTTTTTTCCTTCTCTCTGCTCTTTTTTGATTATTATGGTAATTTATGTCAATGTGAACGACACACAATTGAAATAAAGAATAAATAAACTAAATAAATAAAATCAATACAATACAATACAATACATGAAAAATATTAAAACAAAATTTAAATGTAATAATAATAATAATAATCATAATATACAAAGAGCTAATTCGTTCCATAACCAGGAACTTTACTGTGAAAAAAAGGGCCAAAAGTCACAACTTACTACCTATTTTTTCCGATTAGACAAATAACAACATGACAGACATATTAAAATGTGCTTTGGCTGTGACGCTCCTGAAAAAGAGACAGTTAACTTGACTTTCAACCTGATTAAATAAAGGTTAAAACAAAGTATAGGATGAAATTTAAGTAAACACTGATTCATTTTGACCACAGGCGCTTTTCACCGAAGGAAATGCTGAGAGAAAACGAGAAAACATGTCACACGCGCTTGATAAAACTCAGGTGTCAGTGTTTTTTGTCACTCGTTTAAATGCCAAACTGACTGACTGCCTCTTCAACACTCAGGTGATGTACATGGAGGAGGAGCGGCTCTTCAGTATCGAGCAGGTCTCGGGGATGCTGCTGACCAAACTGAAGGAGACCGCTGAAAGTGCACTCAAGAAACCCGTGGTGGACTGCGTGATCTCCGTGAGTCCCTCTCAAATCCATAAAACACGCCCGCCTCGGAGGCTCGGGCCCAGGTTCTTTTATTTGCCGCCTGCGCACAGGGTTACGGGCGATTAATTTCCGAAATCAAAATTGAGTTGCCGAATCTTGGCACGGACTGGAGGAATGACGGACGCTTGGCTGACACGGCAGGATACAAAGGCTGGTATCAAAATTTAAGAGCGCAATATAGATGAGCATCGAAGCACTTTCTTTAAAATTAAGTGACCGTAAAGTAAAAAAAAAAAAGGGAACAATTGAGATGGTGAACATTTATGAAACACGTGGCAGCATCAAACGAAGCCAAAAAGAGAGTAAAATGCCAAATAAATTAAGAAAATCAAACGTGTGGAGCTGAAACTGACGTAAAAACTAGAAAATAACATGATGGCCTCTTTGGAAAGCAGTTCGTAAGGAGCAACTTGCCATACCGTTATGTACCATCCGTCCATCGTCTCTTGTGCTATAAATAAATAAATAGGGCCCTGTTCTGTAAACAACGTTATTATTAGCTTATTAGCTAAGACTTAACGGCATAAAGTCTCTAAAAGTTTACAAGTAATAGCTGTTTTTTGCCGTGTTTTTAGCTAAACATCGATTAAAATTGTGGTGATTATGTTTAAAGGGTAAAGCGATGGAGTTGATGCTTTTTAATGCTAAATTAAAGGTGCACTATGTAACTTTTCTGCTGGGTTGATGCTATAAGGGGCTGTGTATCGCACAATGAAAGTGAATCACCTTTATTTTCTTCCACGTACTCATTGAGTTTAATACATTATTCCATTTTATTTTGTCTTTCTTAAAACTGATAAAAAGATGAAAATACAGACTTTTAATCATTACCATTGAACACAAATTATAGGTAAATTTTGTGCGCTGTTTTTATGATTTATTTGATTTTATTCATCAAACGTACTGCTTTTATTTGGCTTATTGTTGTGTTTCTGCAGACTTGTAGCTGAATGTGTGTTTTATGTGACTTGTATGTGCAGCTCGTTGGAAACTGTCTTGTTTCTACTATGAGCTGTAAAAAATAAAGTTTGATTTGAAGTTTAATGGCATTCAAGGCATTGCGACATCTCCATGGAGACGAAACTGGCGCAGAACCACACATGTAGATGAGCGCGCGGCGGTAGATGCCTCATACTGTAGATGCGTTTTCAGTTCAGTAGTTTCCAGTAGTTTTATACCGTAATCAATGGTATAAAACATTTGAATCCATACCGTTTCCTGTCATTTGCCTGATTTGACAGTTTAATTGAGAGCTTCCTGGCTGTATTGGATCTGCCGTGTAAATGTAAAGCGTGAAGCCACCTGCTCCGCTGACATTTGGAGCAGATCCGTCTAAAAGCATTATTTCCTGTTCACACCTCGGCGCCGGGCGAAGCGTGGGATGCTGTGAGTCGGTAAACGGCGTTTGAATCCCCGTTTGGCAGCGTCTGTTATGTAAGATTGATATTACCGATTGCACACAAATAGACTGTGACTCCGTCGGGGCCAAAATCGACCCCCTCGGAGCCGGACTCGATATTAGAGGATACAAATATCATACTTTTATAGGAAGACTCTTGTTTTCAATGAACTGGGCAATTAATCAGGTTTAAATCAAAACAGATTTTCCGTTATTTGAAATTGTCAACGACCAGCTTGGTTTTTTTAATGGAAAGTCAATCAGTAAAAGCACTTTGGAGGAATACAGCTAAACCTTTTTCATTATTATTACTTAATTATAAAAAATCTGTATTGTTTATGTTCAGAAATTGACTATTGATTTTTAGTTTTAAGATAAAAGCAAATTGAAACATGAGGGAAATTATCATGATTATTATTATTTTTATTATTTTTCCTTCATTACGCCCTTGTCCTAGTTCAGAAAAACTCTACTTTTTGTGTTAAATAGTATTTATTAAAAGTCTGTCGTCCATAAAATCAACAATTGAAGCCGTTATCATTAGTTTTTATTAAGAAAAACTCACTCCGGATCGTAAAAGTAGTTCTACATGTTGCCTTATCGCCCACGCTTATAAATGACCTGTAACTTTATTTTTTATTTTTTGAACAATGCCGTGTCCGTCAGCTCTTGTTATGTCATAAAACCCACGTTTCAGCCGACACAAACCAGTACGGACTCGAGCGGCTGAACGACCGGATAAAAGCGCTCATATCAAATGGTGTTTTGATGCGTTCCAGGTTCCCAGTTATTACACAGACGCCGAGCGGAGGTCTGTCATGGACGCAGCGCAAATCGCAGGCCTCAACTGTCTCCGGCTGATGAACGAGACCACTGCAGGTACGAGGGGAAGCGCCGCTAGCATGATGTGACGTAATCATCCATAAAAGCTCGCTAGTGTGAAGAAGTAAACGTTTGCATGGCATTTTTCGACCTAAATGACACTCAAAAGGAAACTAAACGCCCCGTGTTTGCGCGCACAGTGACCCTGGCGTACGGCATCTACAAGCAGGACCTCCCGATGCCGGAGGAGAAGCCGCGGATCGTGGTGTTCGTCGACGTGGGGCACTCGGGTTACCAGGTGTCGGTTTGTGCCTTCAACAAGGGAAAACTCAAGGTGCGTCATGAATAATTTGTGCTGGTTTGGAGCAGACAGAGCTGAAGAGGCTTTGTCACAGCACTGAGTCAGCCTGGCTCTGCTGTGGACTAGGGTAAAAATATCGATACGGCGATATATCGTCACGGACTCCGTACAGTATCGATATTTTTTATTTATTTAAAAAAAAAAAATACTTCACTAGAATGTGTTCCATATATTTATATTTGGATCAGTTGGCTGGATGTATGAAGTTATTAGAGCAGAATGGATTTATAAATAAGTGCTTTGTGGATAAACATGACATTTCATACATTTTCTTATTCAGAGTAAAAACATGACCCATTTGGTAAATTCTTAAGACTCTTTTTTCAGAAATGTATCGGGATACGTATCGTAATGAGGGAATTGTATCGGAATATACAAGTATCGGGATACGTATCGTATCGTGACCCCTGTATTGGGATACGTATCGTATCGCGAGGGTCTTGGCAATACCCAGCCCTACTGTGGACACTGTCTGACCAACGTGTTACTGCTGAGGAGGGAAAGAAACAACTCAGGATTGAACATTAAAGACATTTATCCAGAAACAAAGAGATACTTCAGCAGATACAATGTCAAAAAAAGTAAACAGAAGCTGTGTGTAACAACCCGATTATCTAAATACATTTATCACTCTATTCACCTTGTTCCACGTCACCCACTTTTACTTGTGACTGACACTGACCCGAGAGAAAAGTCTTGATATACTATAAAGTACTTTTCAGTGGTTGTTGAGTTGTGCAAAAATGTTCATGAACAAGTCAACAATGCATTCTTTCTCTTGGTGGTTTGAAAAAGACTTTGTTGTCTGTTTTGCAAAATCATTCATTCGTGCGAAAAAGACTTGGCGTCGCCCGTGGCAACGTCCTAAACATGGATTAAGTCAGAATACGTTTGAAAGGAACGCTGTGTTTAGCAGTTAACTTCTTAGAATCTCCATTGGTTTAACAGGCTGACTGGGCATTCTGATGACGTGACGACACAATCCGAGCTCTGTTCAGTAACGAAACGGTAACACAACGGTAATATAACAGTAACAGTAACAGTAACAGTAACGTACCAGCCATGTAGAGTATAGAGTCTGTAGACTAAAGCAGCAGACTTTCCTTTAATCCATTCTGAAGTGGTGAGTTCATTTTGGGGCACGTTCATAAGTAAACACATTGAAACGTACAACTTATTATATCAATAATACGTAGGGCCCTGACTCTAGCAATGTGTTCAGACTGTGAGTTCGAAGGGTTCGGGTTTACACTCAGTCTATAGTGAATCAGCGTTTAGACGGTGCAGCGTTTCTGCACCACGTCTTGAGCGTTCACGGCGTCCCAGGCGGGTTACAGATGAGCAAATCGTCGTAAAGTGTGCCAGCAAACGACCATTTTAAACTAATCGAGACAACATGAGTAATATATTAGCATTTAATCTTGGTATCAATTTAAACTCTATTTACAGGGACGGTCTTGTATAATTGACAGGTTAAAAATGTTATGGCTTCAATCCATCATTATTCCCATCATAATGTCATTTTATCTTGTCATTACAACAAAATACCTTTTTTATGCTATGATTTTATTCAAGATGTCTCCAAGCAAATCTTGTTTTTGTAACGAATTTTCTTTATTTTCATTCTTATTTTATCTTATTTTTTTGTTTATCAGTATTTTTGCATAAATTTTTACAAGTCTACAATTTGAACCACAGTGACCACACAAACCTTCTCGCGACCCTTAAGTCTTACGTGTGAATCTGTCCCTCTCAGATCCTGGCCACGGCGCTGGACTCTGAACTCGGCGGGAAGGACTTCGACGACATCCTGGTGAACCACTTCTGCGAGGAGTTCAGGCAGAAGTACAAGCTGGACGTGAAGTCGAAGCCGCGCGCTCTGGGACGCTTGTACCAGGAGTGCGAGAAGCTCAAGAAACTGATGAGCGCCAACTCCTCCGACCTGCCGCTCAACATCGAGTGCTTCATGAACGACATCGACGTCTCCGGGAAACTCAACAGGTGCGACGAGCTCTGACCACTTCACACTTCACGTATTCAGCAGTAGTGGTAGTAGTAGTAGTCATTTGCAGTAGTAGTCATTTGCAGTAGTAGTCATTTGCAGTAGTTGTAGTATTGTACTGCAGCGTATCAGTAATTCTTAGGGTGATCTTAAGGTCACACTAAAGAGGCGCCAGACGCAACCTCACAAAACAACAGATCGTAAACCCCCCAAAAACATATCAAATGTTTAAAAATCATATTAAATCATTGAATAATACAGCAAATCAATGAAAGATAAAAAATAACCCATCGTGGACATAAAACGGTGTGAGACAATCCCCAATTAAAGTAGAAATTAGATTTGTTAGATTCAGGATTAAGTATAGGTGCAATAGTCATGATCAGAGTTAGATTCGTGTAATAGCGTGTGTCATGTGGGTCAGAAGATAAGCAGGTTCTTTTGTAAGAGCAGATGCAATTAAGCGTTCTACACGTGATCTAACACGGCACAGCAGTAGTAGTGGCAGTAGTAGTAGTATTGTACTGCAGCGTATCAGTAATTCTTAGGGTGATCTTCAGGTACAAATAAGTCTCATATTATTGTGTTTTACCACTTTATATTAACAACCGAATTCATAATGAACAAATAGTTGAACGTTTCAGGCTCGGTAACGACTTAATTAATACCCTTAAACCCTTAATTACCCCGTTAGGAAGCTTGAATCCTTTTGAATAAAGTATTTGTTTGTAACTAGTTTTATTTAAGTCTTTGTTTATGCTTTTTAAAGTGTATATTATTATAAAGTGTCTTCAACAAAAACTTCCCAGACTTAACTGCTGTTTCATGTATTTTAAAAGGCGCACTATGTCACTTTTCTGCTCAGTGGTTTGTTTACTCCGTGTCGCCGTGGAGATGCCTGGAATGTTGCTCATTATTACATTATCAACTTTGCAAAGAAACGAAACAAAAAAAAAAACACCAAAAACAAGTAAATTCCTACTGTGAGCGGGCGCGCCTCTTCAGAGATCCGATTTGTAACGTGGCCTGCTTTGTCTCCGTGGAGATACTGTGGAACATTCATCTCCATGGAGACAAAGTTAGCTCCTTTTACCTGCACAGTCCGTTGAGCCTTCTCCAGAGCTCAGAATGACAAAAATTAGAAAATGAAAAGAAGTGATCCAAAAAGTGCTCCTCTACGTTTTTAAAGTTCAAAATCCCGAGCGAGCGAGCTCATTCTGACCGTTTCAGCGGCAGCGCTCACATTTCCCATAATTACACCGTGGCTATTCTTAGAGTGGTGCCGGCGTTTTTAATCCGTTTGTAAAAAGATTCTGGCAGATGTGCTAATAATACGCGCTGACCGTGTTTTCCCAGGGGTCAGTTTGAGGAGATGTGCGCCGGGCTCCTGGCCAAAGTGGAGGCTCCACTACGCAGCGTCATGGAACAAACCAGTGAGTGTCACCGCCAGCTCTAGAGCCTGCAAACACACCACGTCACAGTGAGAACTTTATTATACCAGTGAGTGCTTTAGAGCCCGCAAACACACCACGTCACAGTGAGAACTTTATTAAACCAGTGAGAGCTTTAGAGCCCGCAAACACACCACGTCACAGTGAGAACTTTATTAAACCAGTGAGAGCTTTAGAGCCCGCAAACACACCACGTCACAGTGAGAAGTTTATTAAACCAGTGAGTGCTTTAGAGCCCGCAAACACACCACGTCACAGTGAGAACTTTATTAAACCAGTGAGAGCTTTAGAGCCCGCAAACACACCACGTCACAGTGAGAACTTTATTAAACCAGTGAGAGCTTTAGAGCCCGCAAACACACCACGTCACAGTGAGAAGTTTATTAAACCAGTGAGTGCTTTAGAGCCCGCAAACACACCACGTCACAGTGAGAAGTTTATTAAACCAGTGAGTGCTTTAGAGCCCGCAAACACACCACGTCACAGTGAGAACTTTATTAAACCAGTGAGTGAACTGCATTGTTTCAGCAGTTGTATCATAGTGGTGTAACAGTATTAACGTAATGATCTGAAAGTAAAAGATTTGTGCTCTTTTAGTCGCGTGCCCTAACAAGCTTCCCCTCCGGACGCTGGCAGCTCGCACGGCTCTGATGACTTTACCCCGCCTGGTTAAGAATCTGATTATAGCATTAAAATCCACATAGAAACACTCAAATGCCTTTTACAATGCAATTAACAATTATTATTTTGTTTGATCGATTAGTTGTTTTGGAGATTTTAACAGAATTTGACCCATTTGAACGTAAAGTGATGCTTGAAGTCATCTTGATGGTGTAAATGACAGAAAAATCAATAAATCTCTTGGTATTATAAGAAAAGTCAATCATTTGTAGTTTTTTTTTGGCCTCTTCCTGCACCTACTTATTTATTTACTGCATCTTTGTCAGATTGTTGAGTAAAACACTACAAATCAACTCTCAAAATGCAACGTGGTAATTGTTTCGACGACGTGTGCGCTTTATCTGCCCGATTAACGTCCGTCGCGTTTCCCTGATTCCCCAGAGATGAAGAAAGAGGACATTTACGCCGTGGAAATTGTGGGCGGAGCCTCCAGGATTCCCGCCATCAAAGAGCGCGTCAGTAAATTCTTCGGGAAAGAGCTCAGCACCACTTTGAACGCAGACGAGGCCGTGGCCCGCGGCTGCGCTCTGCAGGTAAACGGCGAAGCACATCTTTAACCGAGGTCTCATTTAAACAGTGTCTGATCACGTTTTATTCTTTGTCTTTCAGTGCGCCATCTTGTCCCCGGCGTTCAAAGTCAGAGAGTTTTCCATCACAGACGTCGTTCCATATTCAATCTCACTGAGGTGGCATTCAGCGGCAGAAGACGGACCGAGGTAGAACAAACAGCCTTTTTAGGCTTGATAAACACTTAATTTCATATAGTTGCGTAGCGTAAACAATGAGAATATAGCTATTTATTCCACAAATCTGGCTCTTTTAAGATTCAAAATGTCTAAATACTGTTTCGCTTGGATAGATAACTTTATTTGTCCCAGACTCTAGTGTAAACCTCAAATATACTACAACTATGTTTTCTGGGGTATGGAATTTGTATTTTTTTTTGGCCGTGGCTGGAGAGTGGCTGGGCGCAGTTTCAGGGACCGCGGCATTTCCCTTATTGCCCGTTATAGCCTCATGCCTAACCCTAACCCTAACCCTAACCTTAACCCAGCGCGGTCTAAAATGGCGCTAAAACGCGGTCAAATAGCAGTTTCAGGAGCCGCGGCGCGCGGCCGGCACAAAAATAACATGGCAGTTTCGGCCGCGCACCGTGGCTCTGCAGACACTCCCTATTTTTTTACACTGTTATGAGCATTACCCGACTTTTGATCCTTCTCACTGTGTTTTGTTGCAGTGATTGTGAGGTTTTTCCCAAAAACCACGCTGCTCCGTTTTCCAAAGTCCTGACGTTCTACAGGAAAGAACCGTTCTCTCTGGAAGGTTACTACAACAACCCCAAAGAACTGCCCTACTCCACAGCCACCATCGGTAACTCCACATACACCCACTACAACCACAGACGCTTGTGTTTGTTACAGTGTGTGTTTTGTTCTGCTTTACTCTCTTAATAATTATTAAACGTGTATGTTGTGTGTTGTAGCTGGCAACCTTAAAAGGATACATATGCAAAATGGCCTTTTGAGCTTTTGACCATGTTCTAACATTGTTCCTTCATCTAAAACACACCTGGAGTTGTATTTAGCTTCACACTATTAGCAATGCTTTTCACCAGGTTGTTGTCTTTGCTCCTTCTCTGAGCCTCACAAAAACATTCAGTTTCAAATGTCTCAGATTTGTGACATCATAGGTCAAGCTCTGAGATCTTCTGCTTACATTAGCCGTGCTAACACAAAATACTTATACAGAGTTTGTATTGTTAGTAGCCTTTATACGTGCTATTGAATACCTTTTAGTTTAGAATCTCATGTTTTAAAACAAAAAAATAGTTTATAACAAACAGCAAAGATAAAATTACATTTGGATCTCTGCTGTTTCCCCTGGGACTAACTGAGTTTTGGCGCCATCTACTGGCTGCAGAGGGAATTATACAGAGATAAACTTTACAGCGCATTTCAAGCTTGCCTGATGGTAAGTTCCTGGTCCCAGCCCACACTCTCAGAAACTCACACATCAAGTTGATGATTTATGGACTTAAAAAAAGAGCCACGTCTCAGATAAAGAACCTAATTCACTGAAGAGAATCAGAACAAAGTGTTTTTGGTGCTCAGAGGGTAAATTATTTTCTAACCAGAATTCATCAAACTGGAGTGAATGAAGCTAAATGCTACTCCAGGTATGTTTTTGATGAGGGAACAATGTTGGGACAAGGATAAAAGCACAAAAAAGTAAATTCAGTATAATATGTGTCCTTTAAATTCTAAAACATGAGATGCCAGTGCTGCTCAAGAGCCTGTTTAAAAAAAAAAAACAATAATAATAGATAAATTAAGTGTACTCATTTAGCTCTTATTTCTGGCATCATCGTTGTCTTTTCATTACATTACATTAGCGTTAGCAAGCGTCAGCTGTAACCCCCTCTCGCTCTGACAGGCCAGTTCATGATCAAAAACGTGGCTCCGCAGCAGACGGGTGAGAGTTCAAAGGTCAAAGTAAAGGTCCGGGTGAACCTCCACGGCGTCTTCAGCGTGGCCGGCGCGTCTCTGGTGGAAGTGGTCAAATCCACTGAGGGGGAGGAGCCAATGGAGACCGAGCAAATCACAGCCAAGGACGAAGAGGTACGACATTATAGATGGTCGCAGTTAACACATCACAAAGACAAGAGTTGTTTTCAAGAGGCATAAACGACATCCTTTCTCACATATAATGACTTTAGAGGTTTGAAATCCAGTTCAAAAATCACAATTAGGGATGTCCCGGTTAATCAATAATCATGATTATTCAAGTCAGGCAGAAATAATATAAAGATGATTTTAGAAGCAAAATCCAGTACTTTTAATAATAATACAAAAATGACTCTTAAAAGTAAAGCGCTTTTTGTCACATCAAGTTTGATTGTGAACAGTTTTATTGAATTTAACTTTCGACAAAATACACTTAATTAACGTTTTGGACAAATATTTTGCTGTAAATTGGTCACGTGAATACGTGTTGATTGATTGATTGTGTTGTTTCTTCTTATAATAGTCAGGACACAAAATGGTTCAGCTCTGCCCCCAAACTGTTCTGAATCTGCAGGATAAATGCAGCTTATAACATGTCTCTTTTCTCCCCAGGACACGCCCAGTATTTACTGGTGCCAGTGGCGTGGTATTCAGATAAACCGTTCAAACAGGCCTAAGACAGATTTAAAAAGGGTGGATGTGTTTTCTTTTGTCTTGTCACTGCCATCTGTCGAATGAGCTGCTAAAGAATGCTCATTTTGCACAGTCTTTTCTTTTCAAAATGCCCAGTGTTAATGTGGACAAGATCGTGCTGGCATTTAACAGCTTCTGGCACAGCAGCAAATGGTTTTATTTAAATTATTTTAACATTCCAGGAGGTTGTCAAAACACCTAGTTAAGGGCTGAAGTGCAACATTTTATTTGTCTCAAAATTTGGATTGTTTGTCTCTTCGTCCGAACATTTTAGTCATTAAAAATAAAAAACAAATCCAAATCGATTATCTTAGCTATAGCAAGTGGTCCCTTTTAAAATACCAGTTGTTACAAACCAGTTAATCTCACAGTTTGGCCACTTGTGTACACTTAGTCACTTGATTTTTGCATTTATTCTATTCATATATAACGTTAAGTTCTGAGTTTATTCACGTTTTTGTCAATGGACATGCCGCTTTTGTCTGGAATGTTCCTCTGTGTGGCATTAAACGTATCCACCCGCACTGCTCACAAAAACCCTGGAAAACGTCCTCACTGTGAGCGGGCTCGCCTCTCCACGGATGTGACCTGTAACTCTGTCTGCGTTTCCCCCTCGTCTCCATCGATGAGTTTAACGTCGTACCGGGAAAAGTTACATAGTGCAGCTTTAGGCCAGTTCCTGCTTATTTTAAAATTGCTGTGACGATCTTTAAAAACATCTCCTTTAGTCGCTTCGTCGAGTAATCTTAGTCAACCAAGATATTTACTAAACGAGTCGTAATTTATTACATTTGCTGGATCTTGTGTTGAATTTTCTTTATTTTTTTTGCAATGAAATGTGATTTTTTTTTTTTTTTAGTACTTTTCTGATTTATTTGATTTAATTTGTGCATGAATTCCCTCGACCAATCAATGCACAGAACGCGCCTTGGGTCAATTACAACCAAACAATATTAAATTACTGTATGTTCACTGTGTCGCTGCATGTCATTTGACTGATAACTCGTGTGCTCTTCCTCCGCACCTTTTCATTTAAAACCTCATCGTTCAAAGCCGTGAAACCGAGTGTTTTTTTTTTTCCAAACTCACTTTGACACGGGCACACGCATGTTCCGTTAATACTGTGTTTATTTGTTTCATGTGTTGTGTGTCAGAGTAAGATGCAGGTGGATCCGGAGGAGCAGAAACTGTCCGGAGAGTCGGGGGAGAAGAAGTCAGAGGCTGAGGAGATGGAGGTCATTAACATTTCATTATTTAACCCTTTCTGAATACTCTGAACAACAACAAGTCCTATTTACATTTTGACAGCGTAGAAGCATCATACAGTGGAGAAGAATACACGATATAAAGACTGTGTACATGTGTTTAATCATCAATGCACTAAGTAGGGCAGTAGGACTTTAGTCGTTTAAGCCGGCTAGAGGATTTTAAGATGTGTCCCACCAAAACGTGCAGGATATTTTGCAAAAAAAATGTTGAAAATGACGAAAAAAATTGGAAAACAATTGGGGAAAATGAGGGGGAAAAATGACACGCCACACTTGCCGAATTCAGTGGGGATTTTCCAAAAGCAGAGTGAAAATAATGCAAACAAATACACAAGGAAGCGAGGCAAACACAGGCGATGCTCTTGGATATTGTTACTTTGGACATAAGAAGTACAACCCCCTGGACAAACGTCACTCACTAAATAACAGAAAATATTTGTATATTATTATGATTTATTAACGACATTAACTTCCATCCTGCATTTGCTTTTGTTGAATTAGAATTAACCTGTGCTTGGAAATAGCGTGTACTACTAACCACTCCTTTAACGCTCCCGTTCTTCCAGCCGCATGTGTAGTCGACGCCCCCTGCTGGTCAGACGGCTCACGATGCGCACCTTTTTTTTTTTTTTTTTCAAACACGTTTCCGGCGACTGTCGACAAGCACTCAAACCTCATTGTCGCTTTTTTCCCCCAGACGTCGACGGAGGACTCGAAGGAGAAGAAGACCAACGAGCCTCCTCAGCCCAAAAAGGCCAAGGTCAAAACGAAGACGGTGGAGCTTCCCGTGGAGAACAACCTGCACTGGCAGCTGTCCACAGACGTCCTCAACCTGTGCGTGGAGAACGAGGTAATGCTCCGAACGCCATGACAAATGTGGAGCGGGAAAGAACTAAATAAGTCAAAGTTCACCAGTGTTTAAGCTATCGAAAAGGCCGTTTTACGCTTCACTCGACTTCCACTGCCTGTGACCCAACGTTAAAGTGCACGTGACAGGTTCTCATGTGTTTCTAATTGTGACTCTGTTTGGTGGTATAGAACCTGTGGTATAAATGTACCATCGTTTTACATCCGCAAAGTTGCACTTTGTGGGGACGAATTGACAAATAAAAGTTACAGGAAGCGGCTCAAACAGAATCCCCCTATGATGTCATCAACGGGCGACACTGTCAAAAGTGCGCAAACAGCTCAGACACGATTTAAACCATCGCAAACTAAAATAAACGCGTTGTCAGGTATTATTATTTGCCAAATCATCAACTATTGTGTAATTTATATGGGTTTCGGCCCCTGTTTACAATGCGGTTGCTAGGTAACAGTTGTGGAACGACCATTGTTACGTTTGCGGCTCATAAATAGGCACATGTTTTCAGTAAAATCTTAATCTTGTTCACTGTGTTTTCGTGAAATGCTCTTTAATTTCATGTTAGTTCATTCATTCATCGTTTGTTTGTTTGTTTGTTTGTTTTCTCATGTGTTGAATAAAACGTGTCGATCCGTTTCTTCACTTCCAGGGAAAGATGATCATGCAGGACAAACTGGAGAAGGAGAGAAACGACGCCAAGAACAACGTGGAAGAATACGTCTATGAGATGCGAGACAAGCTGCACGGCGTCCTGGGGAAATACGTGACTGAAGCGGTGAGCGTCTTTAAGGATGTATTTTAGTGCTATTGAGATTGAGTTTAGTCGGCTTAACGACTAAAGAGATTCATTTTTCTATCAGTCAACGGGGCAAATGATTATTTGGATTGCGCATTAACACATTTTAAATACATGAACAATTAAAGATTGAAATATGTAGACGGACGACTTCTAGATAAAGAATATTTACTTAAAAAAAAAGTATTTATTTTCAAGTTTTTCTTTTTACAGACACACAAAACACAACCACTGGGGACATAACCTAAGAGCAAAAGAAAGTTGCAATAATACAAGTAATGAGAAATTATAATAATATGAACTGCACCATATGGTAAACCAAGTCCAACATAAACGTCCCATCAATGATTCAAATGTGTCCGTGTTCAGGTCAAGTCATTTTCTCCATATGTCTAGTGTTAGTTTGTCCAGTCCTTGATCGTGGGAGGGGCTTGTGTCATCCATATCCTCGTGATGGCCTTTTTACATGGCAGGAGTTCTGAGGCCCAAGTACATAGCTCTACTTAGACGAGTGAGATAGTGTTTATGGTTTTATTTCCATCTAAGTGTGTGTATTGACTTTGTTTACACCTTTATTCAGGATCCTGACGTGTTCTCATTTAAACTGGAGGACACGGAGAACTAGATGAAGAACATTTACGAACAAAGTGTATTATTGATGAAACTCTTTGACTGTTTGCCACTGCCAGTGTTATAAAAAAGTGTTTTCGTATGTGTTTTATAGTCTGTTCATATAACAATCATCAAATATTGTCAAAATACGCTTGTGATCATTTCAGGATTTCACGATGAATTGTTGCATTAAAAGTGATAAATGTATTGGATGTCGAGCAGCTTGTTGGCTTGTTCCAAAGCTCTTTCATTTCCATCCCAGTGTGTGCATTGACTTTGTTTGCACCGTATTCAGGATCGTGACGTGTTCTCGTTAAAACTGGAGGACACGGAGACCTGGCTCTATGAAGACGGAGAAGACCAGCAGAAACAAGTTTACATCGACAAACTGGCCGAGCTCAAGGTGCCTGCGAGTACAATAACTGAAACATTTGCTGTTCTGAGCCGGTTCTCGTTCACTGACGCTGTGGTTTCCCTCTCTTCTCGGACAGAACATGGGCCAGCCGATCTGGGAGAGGTTCACGGAGGCGGAGGAGCGGCCCAGAGCGTTTGAGGAGCTCGGGCGACAGATCCAGCAGTACATGAAGATCATCGAATGTTACAAAGCAAAAGTGAGCCTCGCTTTATCATATTCATTCAACATTCAATTTATTTGATAAAATCCAAGACCAAGAACAGACATTCCATCTAGAAAAGTAATTTAAAATAATAACAGATGAGAGAACATGGTGAATAGGTGTACGTATGCTAACACTAACACCTTCAGCTACATGACGCACAGACAGAACTGTGGTAAGTGTCTGGTAGGGCTGGGTATTGCCAAGACCCTTGCAATACGATACGTATCCCGATACTTGTATATTCCGATACAATTCCCTCATTACGATACGTATCCCGATACATTTTTGAAAAAAGGGTCTTAAAAATATACCAAATGAGTCATGTTTTTACTCTGAATAAGAAAATGAATGAAATGTCATGTTTATCCACAAAGCACTTATTTATAAATCCATTCTGCTCTAATAATTTCATACATCCAGCCAACTGATCCAAATATAAATATATGGAACACATTCTAGTGAAGTATTGCATGTTTCTTGCCAAACAATTGGCATGGTCTGAACATGCTGCAGCAGCATCTTCTGCACAGATCAGCTTCTGATCAGGTCCACAGCTCCTTCCGAGAGAGAGGAGCACAGCACAAACAGCAGATCAAGTAGTACTATTTCACCTCGTTTAAAGCCTACGGGCCACAAAAATCTTTTTTTTTTTTTTTTTTTTTTTTTTTTTTTTTAACGCGTATCGATACGGAGTCCGTGACGATATATCGCCGTATCGATATTTTGAACACAGCCCTAGTGTCTGGTATGTTAACATAACATATTAGCAGTTATTCAGATAACTATAGCATAAAGAACATGCTAACAAGTTTACCAAAGCATCAGTTTTACCCCAAATCACTAAATCCCCTGAATTCTTCTTCCTCTGTGTCACTTCTAAACAGATTATATAACATATAAATCGCAAAATAATCAACATGTGAAATGCGGTTGCCAGTGTGAAAATAACAAATTATATAACATATAAGTCGCACCCGGCCAAAACTATTAAAATAGGTGCAATTTATAATCCGGAAAATACGGTATGTACGTTACTGATGCAAGATGAACACTTTAAATAAAACCGTTGCCTTAACGTTGTTGGTGGTAACGTTTAAGGCGAGACACTGCAGTCAAATGGGAAGAAAACGTACATTCAGACTGAATTCTTCTTCCTCTGTGTCACTTCTAAACAACTCCACAAACTCCAGAGGTAGAGGAAGTGCAGATTCTTCTTCTGCGTCGCTTAGCGCAGGGGTCCCCAATCTTTTTTGCACCACGGACCGGAATAATGTAGGTTTTATTTTCACGGACCGGTGTGCCAGTTTATGCGCGGAAGTGGCGAAATGTTCTCAAAAGACGCGTTTGTACATTATTAAATGTACCATACCAAAAGATCCGAATTGGAGTAACATAACGTACAGTTACACCTGTATCCAGTGTCCTCACTGTTCTTCTGGTGGAAGCTCATCAGATAAATATGGCAGTCAGCAGAGTTGTTCCCTCAAATATACGTTTAAGATCACCGTCATTTTCAATCTCCAACAGCTGATCCTCTTGTTGCACATGCTCGATTCGCCCGCTTTAATCACGAATGGGTCGCGGATCCATTCACGTGCAGTTCATGGATCTTTTGCGCACGGGAAATAGTGCTCGAACTCTTGTAAAAGTAAAAACAGGTGATCGCGTAGCAGTCGCAGAATGCTGGCCCAGGAGACGTGTCCAAAATCCCTGCTGGCTCCTCGTCTGCTCCTCACTTGGCCTTTTCCCCTTTGCAAAAACGCTCTCCAAAGACTTTTGTTTTTAACAAATTTTCGCTGGCTTGTGGTTCTACTTTTGGGCAGCGTGTTTGATGCGACGCAGCCGCGATGACGTATCACGTATGATGATGTATGTTCTCACGCAGGACAAGAGCAGATATATAATATACTTGCCATTATATTTAATGGATTTCATTGGCAATTTCCTATAAGGCTTTTCTTGATATATCCACAGACGAGCTTATTAGAGTGTCATGAGGAACAGGCCAAAGTTCCGTCGTAGAAGATGCTGTCACTAAGAGATTATTTGTTTTTGTGCGGCCCGGTAGCAAACGCGTTGCGGACCGGTACCGGTCCCCGGCCCGGTGGTTGGGGACCCCTGGCTTAGAGCCTAGAGCGCCCTCTTGTGGTTGTTAGTGTGAAAATAACAAATTATATAACATATAAGTCGCCAAAACTATTAAAATAGGTGCAATTTATAATCCGGAAAATACGGTATGTACGTTACTGATGCAAGATGAACACTTTAAATAAAACCGTTGCCTTAACGTTGTTGGTGGTAACGTTTAAGGCGAGACACTGCAGTCAAATGGGAAGAAAACGTATATTCAGACAAAACTACTATTACCTTTTTGTAATTTACTTACCAAAATAAAAAAGGAAAAAGGATTCATATATTACTAAAGGTTTTTCATGATGTCATGTTGTCATACGAAAAAGTGTGTTAAAATGTTTTAAACATTAATGCCAGGTTTTAAGTTGTTGCTTTCGTTTGTTGACACATTAAATCTAAAATAATTTACTGAGGGAATTTTGGATATCTGCATAAACATGATCCAACTAAAAATGAGTAAAATGTAAAAAAAAAAAAAAAAATACCAAAAACAGCCTTAAAAGTTAAATTGTCGTATAAATCTAGGGACACAAGTTGAATAAATGAAATAATCAAACATTCTTAGATGCAAATGAAGGACCTTTTCTCCAGGTGAAAGCTTTATATGTTGAGTGAACAAATTAAATGAAAATATCTTTTGCCTGTTGTGTGTAGTTACATTTACTCCACAAATCGTTTCTCCGCAGACGGCGTTTGAGCTGCTCTAGGCATTAGCATTAGCCACAGTTAGCACCCAAAGTATATTAAAGCTGTATTTCGTATCAGATCGAGTGGATATAGTGTGACTTATCATATTGTCTTCTTCTCTCTTCAGGACGAGCAATACAACCACCTGGACGAGTTGGAGGTGATGCGAGTGGACAAACAGGTGAACGAAGCCATGGTTTGGCTCAACAGCAAAATGAACCAACAGAACAGCAGAGACCTGACCGCGGAGCCCGTCGTCAAGGTCACAGAGATTGTAGGAAAGGCCAAGGTAAGACACGCAGTCATCGTGTACCCGACATGTGTACTTAAATACCACCGACGCCTGCACTACTCGCATTCTAGAAGTACCTAATAGTAGTTTGTTGTGTATTTTTATCGAGGCCATATCAAAAGAAAGTGCATACCGTATTTTCCAGACTATAAGTCGCACCAGAGTATAAGTCGCACCAGCCAAAAAATGCATAATAGAAAAGAAAAAAACATATACAAGTCTCACTGGAGTATGAAATGCAGTTGCAAGTGTGAAAATAACAAATAATATCACATATAAGTCTCTCCGGAGTATAAGTATAAATATAAAATATAAGTTGCACCCCGGCCAAAACTATGAAAATACGGTAAATATCCGCAGCACTTAGTTACTTTTAACAGTGCTCTCTTACTTGCCGGTGTAATAACCAGTGTCTTGTTCCTCCCTTTACCTCTCCAGGAGCTCTACTCGTCCTGCAACTCGGTCATGACCAAACCCAAGCCCAAAGCGGAGTTGCCCAAAGAGGAGAGCGCCACCACAAACGGGCCCGTGAACGGACACGGCGAGCCCCAGCCGGCCACCGACCAGCCCGCTGCGCCCGAGAAGACGCCGGAGAGCAAACTGCCCGAGATGGACATCGACTAGAGCGCTCGGGGCCCTCCTCCTCCTCGTCCCGCCGCTCCCGCCCCCAGATCTCACCCAGATTGTGTAAAACGGCTGCAGTAGCTTAACAAGACGAGCCGTGCGGAACTCGCCGCCGCTCGTTAAAATTCGGCCCTGTTCTTATTATTTCGATTTTGACAAAACGTAGGTAGAACATTGAGACTGTTTAGCGCGCGCACACAGTGTATTTTGGGAAATCGCTTTATTTTCTGTGTTGCTTATGGATTTTACGTTAATATAAATATAAATATGATTGTTTTTTTTTTCTCCTTTTTGAGACTGATACACTTGTAGATGTGGAACAGTAACTGATGGAACGGTGGTAAAAGGAGGGTTTGGAGACAGTTGTATACGCGCTGTGCTTTTGTCACTTAGATAGCTACAGCCACTGCATTCCCCATGTATTTTGTTGAAGGAATGACTTCTGTTCTCTTTACCTGTACTGTACGTTAAAGCTAGTTGATACTACTACTACTTGGTGTCACGCCGCATTTTTGTTTTGCCATTCATTCATTGTATTTGCTGTATTTTTCTACTGCTAAATATGGTGAAGGCTGGTCCAACGACTCCTGAAGATAAGGGTGTTCATGTTCTTTCTTCTGCATCGCAAGAACGTAAAAAGTTTAAAATAAAACATATAAAATATGTGGAAATCCAGAACCCTTGTTGACCTTTTTGACTTTGCAGAACACGGCTATTGGTATGAACCTGTTGTCCCTGGGCAAATACGACGATGCCGGTAGTGGTTGAAATGGAATAAATGAACAATGGTCTATTCAGAGAAGAGGCAGTAATAAGCTTTGAACAATGTTACGGATGCGTCACACGGACCGCGGAGAGAAGTGTGACTGAACCGGGATCAGAGCCCAGTCGACATCAGAACTAAACTGAGCTCAGACCAGGGTGAACGCCGCAGTTTAATAGTTTCATAAAGTAGTCAAACATCTACCCAGTGTGCAAAAAAATAAATTTGTTCAAAATGTAGGAAAATATTGTAAAACATTTGGAGCCACGTCAATATTTGAAGTTGAAAAACTGCAAGATGTGTTATTTCAAATGTAAGATAAGATATATAATCCTTTATTGTCCACACATGGGCAAATTTCATTGTTGCAACGCAGGTAGATACAGAGGAAAAGAACAGATCACTTATAGGAAGTTTGAAAAACACTCAATAGAAGATCTCTTATAAACAAAAACTCCTATAGACAAAACCTCCCATTTCCCAACAAGAGATGGAGGGGGGGAAATAAAGATAAAGAAATAAAATAAAAACAGCTAGCGTAAGACAAGATAATACTAATAATAATAATGGAAAATGTCATGAACGTGATATGAACCTGACATGATCTGTGTCCCAGATACAAGGAAAACATTCAAATCAAACATGTCTTTTACTGATAAAAAATATGAATTGTAAGTTATTCTTGATTGTGAAAACATTGGACATGATGGCCAAGTTGTTGACGTTATACATTATGATTATGCAGAACATACAGTGCATTAAAGCCTCTGGTCTGGCAACACAGGTGCAGAGTGCAGCTACATGCAGTTCTAACTATAATATAAGTCTGTCCCAGCTTAAGAAATGCACTAAATACATTCCTTATACACACACCGTTTAAAGTGTGTGTAATTGCTTCCATTTGGATAAACTTTATACTGTAATAATTCATTGATCAGATTTTGCGCTGGAAATTCGCTCCTGAACCTGGCAACGCACGTCACGTCACGTCATGATCCACGCAGCGTTGCTAACTCTGGGACCTCAGGGTAAGAAATGTGTTATTAACGACATCATAATGACAGTTTCACGGTTCTAACATCAGGTCCTGGTTCTTCAGCTGCATTAAAGTCAAATAAACTACAACACGATCATTTTAAACGCTTATGTAGCCGTTGTTTACATGTGTTTATTGCTACAGCTAACTTAGCTCAAGCTATTTTTATTACTCATTTACTAGTTTGACAACTTCTGGCATCGCTTGTGTTTGTTGTAACTCAGCTAAAGCTTTTGATATGAAATCCACCTTTCCATTTAGTTCATAAACATGTGCTTATAATAGTTTTGGGGGGTTGTCGGTCTCTTCTGACTTAGCTCGTTAGCAAATCTGACGTTTAATTACTGCACTTTACATCATCCTGTTCTTTTCATATTCCTGTTTGTTTTAGGCGACATTTTGTGGACTTTTCACCTTTCAAAAGATCATATTTTGTTGTGAATAGTGTATTTATTTGGCAACGCCACATTTCCCACTCTGAAACTCGTGGATAGACCCTTGGAATCTTGACAGGATTTGTATGTTTTATTGGACAAATACAGAAATGTTGAACCCATATATTTGTTGTCATTTTAATCATATGTGTCCTGATTTATGCTCCATCTACTTACCTTTAGTGTGACACTCGTGCAATACTCAGACGCAATAATGTCATATTCATGTTCTTAGAACTGCTGTAAATAAGAGTGTTTACTTTACCACTATGATTATTATTATTTTGTCCTATGTTAGCTTATTTAAGATAAGATATTCCTTTATTGTCCCACATGGGGAAATTTCATAGATTTCAAATTCATATTTATATATTTTTATTTTTATTTCTATTTTTTTTAATTTTTTTTTTTCAATTTAATTTGTTTTCTTTCTTCTCTCTATTCCGTATTAAGAATATGAGAGGTTCTGTACATAGGAGTTTTGTTTATAAGAGTTTTTTTCTATTAAAGGCGCAATGGACGATTTTGAGAACGCAGGCGGAAGTGCGCATGCGCACTCTCCCGTGCGGACTGATACAACACACACGTGGGTTTGTTAATTAGCGCAACGGAGCGCATCGCGTCTCTCGTCTCCGTAGATTTCCGTCTTCTTCTGCGTCAGCTCGAACTCACTCATCAGTCTTCACTCTGGATCACATTTACCACTGCGGGTCCACCACGTCACACACAGACTGCTCTCTGCGCGGAGCTGACTCGTACCACTGCGGGTCCACCACCGTCACACACAGACTGCTCTCTGCGCGGAGCTGACTCGTACCACTGCGGGTCCACCACGTCACACACAGACTGCTCTCTGCGCGGAGCTGACTCGTACCACTGCGGGTCCACCACCGTCACACACAGACTGCTCTCTGCGCGGAGCTGACTCGTACCACTGCGGGTCCACCACCGTCACACACAGACTGCTCTCTGCGCGGAGCTGACTCGTACCACTGCGGGTCCACCACCGTCACACACAGACTGCTTCTGCGCGGAGCTGACTCGTACCACTGCGGGTCCACCACCGTCACACACAGACTGCTCTCTGCGCGGAGCTGACTCGTACCACTGCGGGTCCACCACCGTCGCACACAGACTGCTCTCTGCGCGGATCTGACTCGTACCACTGCGGGTCCACCACCGTCACACACAGACTGCTCTCTGCGCAGAGCTGCTGTTGTTGTTGTTGTTGTTGTTGTTTTATGGCGGTTGGCATCCAAGTGTTGCATTACCGCCAGACTTTATTCCTCAGACTTTTCGTAGTCCTCAGACTGTCGTAGTCCGTAAAAGTACTCCTTCCATTGCTTTGGTGTTACAAAGCCCATGAGGTCATGATGTGTCTTTGTGACTTGTCGTAGAATAGTTGTTGTTGTTTCAGAGTCCGACCGGCTTTATTCCAGGGAGACTCTTCTTCATCTTCCTCTCCTTCTTTGACGTTCGGTGCTTCCACCGTACAGCTTTATTCTTTAGGCTTCATTCTATAGGCTTTAATATTTCCACTGATGTCGCTGCTTGGTAGCCGCGCGTCTACGAGACTGGGCGAGGACAGGAGACCACCCCCACCCCCATCTCGTCACTCTGATCACTCTGACTCCCCAAAAGCAGACCCCCATCACTCCGACTCCCATCCAGCGCCCCTAGCCCGTTCTCCATATCTGCCCCATCAAGCTCCTTTGTTCCAAGGAATCTCCCTGCAGCTCCAGCAATGATCCCGATCCTTCCAGTTCCGCCCCGAGCCTGAGCAGCACAGTTTACAACATCCACCATAAAGAGCACAAAATCCTCTCTATCCACAACCAGGGCACTCCCATTAATTCTGGAACCTGCACACCCGGGACCTCCACCCCCGAAACCCCCACACCTCTTGGGAGCCATGCTGGCCTTTCTCATTTCGCCCTGGCTGGGAGCAGCGCTGGCTCCTCTCTCTGTATTTACTCTAAACTCGTTACTTGAAGCTTTCTTGACTGCATCTGCATAGGATATACCTTGAGAGACCTTTATTTTATGCACCTCAGCAGCTCTTTTGCTAAACCTGCATCCCCCGTAGGCAGAGCTATGTTCTTCCCCACAGTTACAGCACTTCAGTTTTGCTCCCACGTCACACTTCCCATACTCGTGATCTCCTGCACATTTACCACATCTTTGCCTCCCTCTACAGACCGCTGCAATATGCCCAAAGCGCTGGCACTTAAAGCAACGCAGGGGCGGTGGAACATATGGCCTAACGTCATGGCACATGAACCCAATGAACACCTTACTAGGCAGGCACCTCCCTTCAAGTGTTACCATTACCGACAAGCTGTCACATCTTACCCCAGACCGGGTCACCTTCAACCGCCTAGCGTCCACCACCGCAGCTCCAGTCAAATTCTCCTTAACTTCATCCACAGACGTCGCCGTAGGGACACCTACGATAACTCCTCTGACCGTGTTTCTTTCAGCATCAGACACAAGAATGTCCTTTCCACCCAGACGTTTAGTTCCAATCGCCTTCCGTTGCTGAGCCGCGTCCTTGCACACGACCAGCAGCGAGCCATCTCTAAGGACACTCGCACTCTTGATCACTCCCTCAGCTACAGTTAGGCTCTTTGACAATGCCACTGAATTCCACTCCTTAAAGGATGCACTATCCTGTGCAAGCTTTATGATCACCTTACAGTCTCTGCTCTCACTCCGGATATCAATAGCTTCAGCCTCATCCTGCTGCTCATTCCCAGAACCCTCGGACGAGCTAAGGGACTTTTTACATTTCCGGTGTTCATTGGGTTCATGTGCCATGACGTTAGGCCATATGTTCCACCGCCCCTGCGTTGCTTTAAGTGCCAGCGCTTTGGGCATATTGCAGCGGTCTGTAGAGGGAGGCAAAGATGTGGTAAATGTGCAGGAGATCACGAGTATGGGAAGTGTGACGTGGGAGCAAAACTGAAGTGCTGTAACTGTGGGGAAGAACATAGCTCTGCCTACGGGGGATGCAGGTTTAGCAAAAGAGCTGCTGAGGTGCATAAAATAAAGGTCTCTCAAGGTATATCCTATGCAGATGCAGTCAAGAAAGTTTCAAGTAACGAGTTTAGAGTAAATACAGAGAGAGGAGCCAGTGCTGCTCCCAGCCAGGGCGAAATGAGAGAGGCCAGCGTGGCTCCCAAGAGGTGTGAAGGTTTCAAGAGTGGAGGTCCCAAGTGTGCAGGTTCCAGAATTAATGAGAATACCCTGGTTGTGGATAGAGAGGATTTTGTACTCTTTATGGTGGATGTTGTAAACTGTGCTGCTCAGACTCAAAGCAGAACTGAAAGGATCAGGATCATTGCTAAAGCTGCAGGGAGATTACTTGGAACAAAGGAGCTTGATTGGGCAGATATAGAAAACAGGCTAAAGGCGCTAAATGGGAGTCGGAGTGATGGGGGTCTGCTTTTGGGGAGTCAGGGTGATCAGAGTGACGAGATGGGGGTGGGGGTGGTCTCCTGTCCTCGTCCAGTTGTTGTTGTTGTTGTTGTTGTTTTATGGCGGTTGGCATCCGAGTGTTGCATTACCGCCAGACTTTATTCCTCAGACGTTTCGTAGTCCTCAGACTCTGTCGTAGTCCGTAAAAGTACTCCTCCCATTGCTTTGGCGTTACAAAGCCCATGAGGTCATGATGTGTTTTTGTGACTAGAATAGTTGTTGTGTCAGAGACCAACCGGCTTTATTCCAGGGAGACTCTTCTTCACCTTCCTCGCCCTCTTTGACGTTCGGTGCTTTGGAAGTACAAAGCCCATGAGATCATGCACCGGTCCCCATATCATAGCGGGTCCCACCCCCATCATTCAGACAAACCAACTCCCTTTGATTGATAAAACCCTCTACCACCTGCCCATACCTATCGGTACCACTACCGCCCCACAAAGCGCTATGCGCATTAAAATCCCCACACCACACAGCCTTTCCCCGAACATCCTTACCGATACTATGTAAGGACTCTAACGTTACCTCACCACACGGATTATAAAGGTTAACCACAGTAACAGCTTCACCACCCAGCCAGACCCTCACCGCCAGGGCCTCCGGCGCTTTACACACACTGACAACAACGTAATTTAGGTCATCTCGGACAAACACAGCCACACCTCCGCCTCTACCCTGCTCCCTATCATTCCTAACACACACATACCCTTGTATCCCAAAACCCCACCTAGGTCGTAACCAAGTCTCCTGCACGCACATAACGTGAGGCTTGTTCAACAAGGTAGAGACAAAATGCTTAAATTCCTGGCCATTAGCACGAAGACTACGCGCATTCCATTGCAAGACAACCACCGCCATTGAGAGACCTTTATTTTATGCACCTCAGCAGCTCTTTTGCTAAACCTGCATCCCCCGTAGGCAGAGCTATGTTCTTCCCCACAGTTACAGCACTTCAGTTTTGCTCCCACGTCACACTTCCCATACTCGTGATCTCCTGCACATTTACCACATCTTTGCCTCCCTCTACAGACCGCTGTAATATGCCCAAAGCGCTGGCACTTAAAGCAACGCAGGGGCGGTGGAACATATGGCCTAACGTCATGGCACATGAACCCAATGAACACCTTACTAGGCAGGCACTTCCCTTCAAGTGTTACCATTACCGACAAGCTGTCACATCTTACCCCAGACCGGGTCACCTTCAACCGCCTAGCGTCCACCACCTTAGCTCCAGTCAACTTCTCCTTAACTTCATCCACAGACGTCGCCGTAGGGACACCTACGATAACTCCTCTGACCGTGTTTCTTACAGCATCAGACACAAGAATGTCCTTTCCACCCAGACGTTTAGTTCCAATCGCCTTCCGTTGCTGAGCCGCGTCCTTGCACACGACCAGCAGCGAGCCATCTCTAAGGACACTCGCACTCTTGATCACTCCCACAGCTACAGTTAGGCTCTTTGACAATGCCACTGAATTCCACTCCTTAAAGGATGCACTATCCTGTGCAAGCTTTATGATCAGCGATGGAAGGAGTTCTTTTACGGACTACGACAGTCTGAGGAATAAAGTCTGGCGGTAATGCAACACTTGGATGCCAACCGCCATAAAACAACAACAACAACCTTACAGTCTCTGCTCTCACCCCGGATATCAATAGCTTCAGCCTCATCCTGCTGCTCATTCCCAGAACCCTCGGACGAGCTAAGGGACTTTTTACGTTTCCGGGCACGTGCAGCCAGAAAAGGCTGCTCCTCCACGCCGTCCAGAACGTCTTCGACCACCGATCCACTCTCCTCCGCCATCTCCCGTCTCTCCAGACCGGAGACTAGCCAAACTTGTTGCCAAGTGTTAGATTGTTGTTGTTGTTGTTGTTGTTGTTTTATGGCGGTTGGCATCCGATTACCGCCAGACAGAAGATGCCATTCGTATCGCGGCGTTTATGTGTCACTGTCTTCAAAGCGCATGGAATCAAAGCGGAAAGGAATGGAACGCACGCTCTTTCTATGGTGGCATGAGCGGCCGGTGGCAGAGCAAGTTCAAAAGTTAGATTCAAAAAGTCAAGAGGAGAGACAAAGGAGGCGAGTTTATTTGTAGAACACAATTCAAAGTGCTTCACAGGAACAAAAGGCATTCAAATCACAAAGACATGACAGAAATCACAAAAGAGTTTAAGACAAAACAGATGAGTGTAAAGAAGATCCTTTCAGTCACATGCACAGCTAAACAAAACTGTTAGCTTAGATTTGAACATTGTCAGAGAAGAACCTGTCTCACATCTTCAGGAAGAATGTTCCCCATGTTTAGTCCTGACTCTGGCACCAGCAGGAGGCCGTTCCATGTTTAGTCCTGACTCTGGCACCAGCAGGAGGCCGGTCCATGTTTAGTCCTGACTCTGGCACCAGCAGGAGGCCGGTCCATGTTTAGTCCTGACTCTGGCACCAGCAGGAGGCAGGTCCATGTTTAGTCCTGACTCTGGCACCAGCAGGAGGCCGTTCCATGTTTAGTCCTGACTCTGGCACCAGCAGGAGGCCGGTCCATGTTTAGTCCTGACTCTGGCACCAGCAGGAGGCCGGTCCATGTTTAGTCCTGACTCTGGCACCAGCAGTAGGTCGGTCCATGTTTAGTCCTGACTCTGGCACCAGCAGGAGGCCGGTCCATGTTTAGTCCTGACTCTGGCACCAGCAGGAGGCCGGTCCATGTTCAGTCCTGACTCTGGCACCAGCAGGAGGCCGGTCCATGTTCAGTCCTGACTCTGGCACCAGCAGGAGGCCGGTCCATGTTTAGTCCTGACTCTGGCACCAGCAGGAGGCCGGTCCGTGTTTAGTCCTGACTCTGGCACCAGCAGGAGGTCAGTCCATGTTTAGTCCTGACTCTGGCACCAGCAGGAGGCCGGTCCATGTTTAGTCCTGACTCTGGCACCAGCAGGAGGCCGGTCCATGTTCAGTCCTGACTCTGGCACCAGCAGGAGGCCGGTCCAGGTTTAGTCCTGACTCTGGCCCCAGCAGGAGGCCGGTCCATGTTTAGTCCTGACTCTGGCACCAGCAGGAGGCCGGTCCATGTTTAGTCCTGACTCTGACACCAGCAGGAGGCCGGTCCATGTTTAGTCCTGACTCTGACACCAGCAGGAGGCCGGTCCAGGTTTAGTCCTGACTCTGGCACCAGCAGGAGGCCGGTCCATGTTTAGTCCTGACTCTGGCACCAGCAGGAGGCCGGTCCATGTTTAGTCCTGACTCTGGCACCAGCAGGAGGCCGGTCCATGTTTAGTCCTGACTCTGGCACCAGCAGGAGGCCGGTCCATGTTTAGTCCTGACTCTTACACCAGCAGGAGGCCGGTCCATGTTCAGTCCTGACTCTGGCACCAGCAGGAGGCCGGTCCATGTTTAGTCCTGACTCTGGCACCAGCAGGAGGCCGGTCCATGTTTAGTCCTGACTCTGGCACCAGCAGGAGGCCGGTCCATGTTTAGTCCTGACTCTGGCACCAGCAGGAGGCCGGTTCATGTTTAGTCCTGACTCTGGCACCAGCAGGAGGCAGGTCCATGTTCAGTCCTCACTCTGGCACCAGCAGGAGGCCGGTCCGTGTTTAGTCCTGACTCTGGCACCAGCAGGAGGCCGGTCCGTGTTTAGTCCTGACTCTGGCACCAGCAGGAGGCCGGTCCGTGTTTAGTCCTGACTCTGGCACCAGCAGGAGGCCGGTCCAGGTTTAGTCCTGACTCTGGCACCAGCAGGAGGCCGGTCCGTGTTTAGTCCTGACTCTGGCACCAGCAGGAGGCCGGTCCGTGTTTAGTCCTGACTCTGGCACCAGCAGAAGGCCGGTCCATGTTTAGTCCTGACTCTGGCACCAGCAGGAGGCCGGTCCATGTTTAGTCCTGACTCTGGGCACCAGCAGGAGGCCGGTCCATGTTTAGTCCTGACTCTGGCACCAGCAGGAGGCCGGTCCATGTTTAGTCCTGACTCTGGCACCAGCAGGAGGCCGGTCCATGTTTAGTCCTGACTCTGGCACCAGCAGTAGAGACAGAGGAGAGATGGAGGAAGGACAGAGGAGGGACAGAGGAAGGACAGAGGAGGGACCGAGGAAGGACAGAGGAGGGACAGATGAAGGACAGAGGAGGGACCGAGGAAGGAAAGAGGAGGGACAGATGAAGGACAGAGGAGGGACAGAAGAAGGACAGAGGAGAGACAGAGGAAGGACAGAGGAAGGACAGAGGAAGGACAGAGGAAGGACAGAGGAAGGACAGAGGAGGGACATATGAAGGACAGATGAAGGACAGATGAAGGACAGATGAAGGACAGATGAAGGACAGAGGAAGGACAGAGGAGGGACAGAAGTAGGACAGAGGAGGGACAGAAGAAGGACAGAGGAAGGAAAGAGGAGAGACAGAGGAAGGACAGTTGCTCAAGCCACGTGTCATGCATAATGTGCGCACATTTCTCCAAATGTCTCGCGTCCTCCCCAAGCGGGCGCGCCCCCCGCTTTGAGAAGCTCTGAGTTCATGCGTTAGTTCATCCTGACTTTATCGTGCCCTCGTCTATAAACCTTTCCCATCCAAAAGATATAATTTTTAATTGTTTAATTGTTGATAAATAGAGTTTACACTGTGTACTTCAAAAATATACTTTTAGTGAAACTCAATTTTCAAGCAATAAAATAGTTCATCACCAATAATTATTTATCCATCCTTCGTGACGGAAAATCAAACAAATGGAAGTGAAAACTGTTGCTCATCTTCCTTCTCCAGAATGTGGAACGTTTTAAAAGGCCAACGTTTGCCTTTCGCTCGTCATTTCATTTCCACTTGAACATGTTTTGTGTTTTGTGTTTGGCAGGAAGGTAAATGTCTGAGGATAAGGAGTCGCAGGAGGACGAGCTGCTTGCTTTGGCGAGTATCTACGATGAAGAGGAGTTTCGCAGGGCCGAAGCTGCACAAGGAGGAGAGGTTCAGGTCTGCGTGGAGCTGCCAACAGACTTCAAAGTAGTCACAAAAGGTATCGCATTATCAGCTTTATCTGCGTGTTAATAATGCGTATTAATACCGTATTTTCCGGACTATAAGTCGCACCAGCCAAAAAATGCATAATAGAGAATAAAAAAACATATATAAGTTGCACTGGAGTATGAAATGCAGTTGCAAGTGTGAAAATAACAAATAATATCACATATAAGTCGCTCCGGAGTATAATTATAAATATAAGTATAAGTCGCACCCCGGCCAAAACTATGAAAAAAGGTGTGACTTATAGTCCGGAAAATACGGTAAAACACAAATTGTACCCGTTTGTCATTTTGGGTCATTGCTGTTCGGTTTGAGTCGTAAAACATCATCTCTCAACACATGTTTGGAGTCTCTGTACAGACCAGAGAGCAATTTTTCAATACTAAATCTGTTGAGTTATTTTAATCGTTGATTCGTTGCAATTAATCAATTCATAAATAAAATAAAATAAACTAGACCAGGGCTGTGTAAGGTTTTAACCCTGACTAAACCACGAGAAGTCCTGAACCTGCAGAGCCGAGTTCAACAATCTGACCCCAATTCTAACACAAACTGAACAGTATTAATCCATTGTAACTGTATTTTATAAATGTTTGTGTGGCAGGAGACAAGCAGACTGAATACAATGTCAGCTTCCTGCCTCCTCTGGTGTTCAACTTTGAGCTTCCTGAAGATTATCCGTCCACGTCTCCACCGCACTACACGCTTGGCTCCAAATGGATGACGAGAGCACAGGTACATGTTCTATTTGTTTGTTTTATTATTGCTCCCTGTTCTTATTGTCCATATAATACGACCTTGTAGAGACATTTATCTTCAGGCTCTGAAGTTGGAACGATTACAAAGCCAGGACTGTCTCAAACGCATTTTTATTGAGCTTAAGATATGTTGTAAAAGTACTACCGTATTTTTTTGCACATACACATAGTTTACATAGTTTTTTTTACAAGCGACTTATACTTCGGAGCGACTTATGTGTGATATTATTTGTGATTTTCACACTGGAAACCGCATTTCACGTGTTGATTATTTTCACTGACAACCACAAGAGGGCGCTCTAGGCTGTCGCACTGGAGTATGAAATGCGCTTGCAAGTGTGAAAATAACAAATTATAGCACATATAAGTCGCTCCGAAGTATAAATATAAGTATAAGTCGCAGAAGAAGAATCTGCACTTCCTCTTCCTCTGGAGTTTGTGGAGTTGTTTAGAAGTGACACAGAGGAAGAAGAATTCAATGGATTTAGTGATTTGGGGTCAAACTGATGCTTTGGTAAACTTGTTAGCATGTTCTTTATGCTATAGTTATCTGAATAACTGTTCATATGTTACGTTAACATACCAGACACTTACCACAGTTCTGTCTGTGCCTCATGTAGCTGAAGGTGTTAGCGTTAGCATACGTACACCTATTCACCATGTTCTCTCATCTGTTATTATTTTAAACTGCATTTCAAGATGAAACGTCTGTTCTTGGTTTCCCCCAAATTTCCCCCAAAAATGCGACTTCTGCATTTTTTGGCTGGTGCGACTTATACTCCAGAGCGATGTATAATCTGGAAAATACAGCACTTAAATTGATCTGGCCAGAGAACACAAATGGACAGGTTTTCTCTTGTAGCACAGTTGTGGAGAGACTTTTACCATTACCTCTCCTCAGATGAGCGCCCTCTGCAGGCGTCTGGACGACCTGTGGGAGGAGAACCAGGGCTGTGTCATTCTCTTCACCTGGATTCAGTTTCTTAAAGAGGAGGCGCTGGACTTCCTCTGCATCACGTCGCCGCTGGAGGTCCACAGGGCAAAGTCCAGCGGCAAGAAATGTGAGCCAGGTACGTTTCCACATGCTCGCCGACGTCGGAGCGAAACAGGCGGCTGTTCTTGGTTTAGCATTTTGTCTGAGTGTTTAAAATATAAACGTCAGAATAATTCAATGTTTATTACAATCCATTGTTTTAAAAGGTTCACATTATGCACATTCTAAGCGCGTCTCAGAGCATTAACAAAACATGCATTAAATCACTCAGACATGACAGAAATCACAAAACAGTTGAAGATATAAAAGAGAAGAGTGCAAAGAAAATCCTTTCAGTCACATGCACAGCTGAACAAAACTGTTTTAGCCTAGATTTGAACATTGTTAGAGTAGAACCTGTCTCTCACCAGCAGGAGGCCGGTCCATGTTTAGTCCTGACTCTGGCACCAGCAGGAGGCCGGTCCATGTTTAGTCCTGACTCTGGCACCAGCAGGAGGCCGGTCCATGTTTAGTCCTGACTCTGGCACCAGCAGGAGGCCGGTCCATGTTTAGTCCTGACTCTGGGCACCAGCAGGAGGCCGGTCCATGTTTAGTCCTGACTCTGGCACCAGCAGGAGGCCGGTCCATGTTTAGTCCTGACTCTGGCACCAGCAGGAGGCCGGTCCATGTTTAGTCCTGACTCTGGCACCAGCAGGAGGCCGGTCCATGTTTAGTCCTGACTCTGGCACCAGCAGGAGGCCGGTCCATGTTTAGTCCTCAGAATCCGAGATGGTTCATATGGCACTAACATGTCTGAGATGTACTTTGGTGCTAGGCCATGGAGAGACTTGTACACAAGCAGAGCTGCTTTAAAGTCTCTTCTCTGAGCCACAGGGGGCAGTGCAGAGACCTGAGAACAGGACTAATGTGATCAACAGTGTGTTCACATGTTTTATTTTCCATACTAACACTGGACATTCTGTTTTCAGATTAAATGCAGTTTTAGTGCCGTCTAACGTCGTCATGTCTAACGTCTTCATGTCTAACGTCGTCATGTCTAACGTCGTCATGTCTAACGTCTTCATGTCTAACGTCGTCATGTCTAACGTCGTCATGTCTAACGTCTTCATGTCTAACGTCGTCATGTCTAACGTCGTCATGTCTAACGTCTTCATGTCTAACGTCGTCATGTCTAACGTCTTCATGTCTAACGTCTTCATGTCTAACGTCGTCATGTCTAACGTCTTCATGTCTAACGTCGTCATGTCTAACGTCTTCATGTCTAACGTCTTCATGTCTAACGTCGTCATGTCTAACGTCGTCATGTCTAACGTCGTCATGTCTAACGTCTTCATGTCTAACGTCGTCATGTCTAACGTCGTCATGTCTAACGTCTTCATGTCTAACGTCGTCATGTCTAACGTCTTCATGTCTAACGTCTTCATGTCTAACGTCTTCATGTCTAACGTCTTCATGTCTAACGTCGTCATGTCTAACGTCTTCATGTCTAACGTCTTCATGTCTAACGTCTTCATGTCTAACGTCTTCATGTCTAACGTCGTCATGTCTAACGTCTTCATGTCTAACGTCGTCATGTCTAACGTCGTCATGTCTAACGTCTTCATGTCTAACGTCTTCATGTCTAACGTCGTCATGTCTAACGTCTTCATGTCTAACGTCTTCATGTCTAACGTCTTCATGTCTAACGTCTTCATGTCTAACGTCGTCATGTCTAACGTCGTCATGTCTAACGTCGTCATGTCTAACGTCGTCATGTCTAACGTCGTCATGTCTAACGTCGTCATGTCTAACGTCTTCATGTCTAACGTCGTCATGTCTAACGTCGTCATGTCTAACGTCTTCATGTCTAACGTCGTCATGTCTAACGTCTTCATGTCTAACGTCTTCATGTCTAACGTCGTCATGTCTAACGTCTTCATGTCTAACGTCGTCATGTCTAACGTCTTCATGTCTAACGTCTTCATGTCTAATGTCTCAGTTTCAGAAAAGCGAGAAGAGAAACACGGCGACGTGAAGAAACCCCCCTCCGACCCCTCGTCCTGCGCCTCGTCCGCGGCCCCCCTCGACCCGCGCGCCGTCGCCCTGTCGGACCCTCGCGCGGAGCTCCTGCCTCAGCTCCTGGACCACGACGAGGCCCAGCGCCAGAGGCTGTTCGATGGGAAGGTGTTCGGCTGCGGCATCTGCTTCGGCGAGAAGGCGGGCGCGGCCTGCCTGTGCTTCAAAGAGTGCCAACACGTGTACTGCAACTCCTGCATGAGCGAGTACTTTCAGATCCAGATCAAAGACGGAAACGTCCAGTGCCTTAACTGCCCCGAGCCCAAATGCACCTCTGTTGCCACGCCCCTGCAGGTAAACAGGGCGGGGCCATTTTACTGATATGTGTTTGTGATTAAATGTATGTTTTAATAATAGGATTCTGTTCAAAGTTCACGGTTTAAACGCCGTCTGGAGAATTGAAGTAGTCCTTTAAACTGACAAACTAATGTCTACAGAGCTCGTCGTTATTGTACACAATAAAACTGCATAATTTATCGTTTATGGAAGAAATTATGGGACTTCCAAATTCCATTTAAATTGCAATTTGCAAGTTAAGTCATGCAAATAAGTCATGAATAAAATGTTCCACGTTTTTATTGGAATATAGTTAGTTAGTTGCAGTGTTGATCATCGTTTTTAGCCAGTATTGCAATATCACTACTTGTATGCTGTATTGTACAGCCTAGTATTGCTAGTATCGCCTTTATCTGCAGTACGACCTCTCGGAGGTACTCGAAAGTACTTTGAGACCTTTCAGACGTACCGCTGAAGTACTTTGAGACCTCTCGGATGTACCGCTGAAGTACTTTGAAACCTCACAGACGTACCGCTGAAGTACTTTGAGACCTCTCGGATGTACCGCTGAAGTACTTTGAAACCTCACAGACGTACCGCTGAAGTACTTTGAGACCTCTCGGATGTACCGCTGAAGTACTTTGAAACCTCACAGACGTACCGCCGAAGTACTTTGAGACCTCACAGACGTACCTCTGAAGTACTTTGAGACCTCTCAGACGTACCGCTGAAGTACTTTGAAACCTCACAGACGTACCGCCGAAGTACTTTGAGACCTCACAGACGTACCTCTGAAGTACTTTGAGACCTCTCAGACGTACCGCTGAAGTACTTTGAAACCTCACAGACGTACCGCCGAAGTACTTTGAGACCTCTCAGACGTACCGCTGAAGTACTTTGAGACCTCACAGACGTACCTCTGAAGTACTTTGAGACCTCTCTGACGTACCTCTGAAGTACTTTGAGACCTCTCAGACGTACCTCTGAAGTACTTTGAGACCTCTTGGACGTATCGCTAAAGTACTTTGAGACCTCACAGACGTACCTCTGAAGTACTTTGAGACCTCTTGGACGTATCGCTAAAGTACTTTGAGACCTCACAGACGTACCGCTGAAGTACTTTGAGACCTTTTGGACGTACCGCTGAAGTACTTTGAGACCTCACAGACGTACCTCTGAAGTACTTTGAGACCTCACAGACGTATCGCTGAAGTACTTTGAAACCTCACAGACGTACCGCTGAAGTACTTTGAAACCTCACAGACGTACCTCTGAAGTTCTTTGAGACCTTTCAGACGTACCGCTGAAGTACTTTGAGACCTTTCAGACGTACCGCTGAAGTACTTTGAGACCTCTCAGACGTACCTCTGAAGTACTTTGAGACCTCTCAGACGTACCTCTGAAGTACTTTGAGACCTCTTGGACGTACCTCTGAAGTACTTTGAGACCTCTTGGAAGTATCGCTAAAGTACTTTGAGACCTCACAGACGTACCTCTGAAGTACTTTGAGACTTTCTCAGACGTACCTCTGAAGTAAATGGTCACAAATGGTCACACCCCAAGTACTCTGAAGACGTACCTCTGAAGTACTTTGAGACCTCTCAGATGTACCGCTGAAGTACTTTGAAACCTCACAGACGTACCGCTGAAGTACTTTGAGACCTCACAGACGTACCTCTGAAGTACTTTGAGACCTCTCGGACGTACCTCTGAAGTACTTTGAGACCTCTCAGACGTACCTCTGAAGTACTTTGAGACCTCTCGGACGTACCTCTGAAGTACTTTGAGACCTCTTGGACGTATCGCTAAAGTACTTTGAGACCTCACAGACGTACCGCTGAAGTACTTTGAGACCTTTTGGACGTACCGCTGAAGTACTTTGAGACCTCACAGACGTACCTCTGAAGTACTTTGAGACCTCACAGACGTATCGCTGAAGTACTTTGAAACCTCACAGACGTACCGCTGAAGTACTTTGAAACCTCACAGACGTACCGCTGAAGTACTTTGAAACCTCACAGACGTACCTCTGAAGTACTTTGAGACCTTTCAGACGTACCGCTGAAGTACTTTGAGACCTTTCAGACGTACCGCTGAAGTACTTTGAGACCTTTCAGATGTACCGCTGAAGTACTTTGAGACCTCTCAGACGTACCTCTGAAGTACTTTGAGACCTCTTGGACGTACCTCTGAAGTACTTTGAGACCTCTTGGAAGTATCGCTAAAGTACTTTGAGACCTCACAGACGTACCTCTGAAGTACTTTGAGACTTTCTCAGACGTACCTCTGAAGTAAATGGTCATAAATGGTCACACCCCAAGTACTCTGAAGACGTACCTCTGAAGTACTTTGAGACCTCTCAGATGTACCGCTGAAGTACTTTGAAGTACTTTGAAGGACTCTTGGTCTTTGGCAGGTGAAGCATCTGGTGGGTGAGGAGCTGTTCGTGCGTTACGACCGGCTGCTGCTTCAGTCCACGCTGGACCTCATGGCCGACGTGGTTTACTGCCCCCGGGTGTCGTGTGGGACGCCCGTGATGGTGGAGCCCGACTCCACCATGGGCATCTGCTCCGGGTGCCAGTACGCCTTCTGCACGCTCTGTAAGATGGGCTACCACGGGGTCTCGCACTGCAAACTGCCCACAGGTAAAACACACTGCGGGTTTTTTAATGATGTTCAGGCATTTATGATGTTCTGAAGAATTTGAATATTGAGTGCATCATTTATAGTAAAAACTCCCACCAAAAACGTACAAATAAGTTTATGATGTGATATTTCATTACATTTTTGAATACATTTCTGTTGAATTTGCAGAATATCGTGAATTTTGTTAAAGGGATTTATATACATTTATATAATATACATTTTGTTTCTCTGGAGTCTGCATGTTCTCCCCGTGTTACCGTGGGTTCTCTCCGGGTTCTCCGGCTCCTCCCACCGTCCAAAGACATGCATGTGTTAGGTAAAAATTGGTAACTCTAAATTGGCCCTAGTGAATGATTGTGAGAGTGAACTGTCTGTAATGTCTATGTCTCTGTGTTGGCCCTGCGACAAGTTGGCCACTGTCCAGGGTGTACCCCGCCTAAGGCCCGAAGTCACTGGGATAGGCTCCAGTCACCCGCGACCCCGAAAGGGAACAAGCGGTAGAAAATGGATGGATGGATGGACATTTTGTTTCTAATTTTGTCTCAAATTTAGCTTTCGCTGCAAAAATAATAATCAATATTTAAAATGGCTTGAATTAAGTTTATTTGCAACACTTTAAAATACGGTAAGTTTCCGTAGTAAACTATTCCTTAGGCATTTATAAGTACAAAGAAACAAGAAATCGTTTATATACAGGCCGAAGCCACAGGTGCCCACGAGAACCGGGGGCCCGCGGGGCAGCGCGAGAGTGCAGGGCAGCGGCCACCCGCGGGGCAGCTCGACAGAGGGGACCTACTGTCTCTACTGTCCCCTCTGTCCCTACTGTCCCCTCTGTCCCTACTGTCCCCTCTAGCCTCTGCTAGATTGCCCCCTGGTGGCCATTAGCCAGCAAAAATCTATAAATTAGCTGTTTATGAACACACGTTTTTTGTCAATGTTTTAATTATAATTCAAGGTATTATAAAGTAAATCTATTTATAAAGCAAAGTTCCAAATACACTGTTCCCCCCCAGAGGAGCTTCGGGACCTCAGGGACGAGTACTTGGCGGCAACCGCGGATGGGAAGAAGTTCATGGAGATGAGGTTTGGTAAAAAGGTGATTCAGAGAGCGGTGGAAGAGTCGTTCAGCCGCGACTGGCTCAGCGAGAACTGCAAGAACTGTCCTCGCTGTGGCACCAACATACAGGTACACACACACACACACACACACACATACACACACACACACACACATACACACACATATATTTCTCAGTTTGTCGTCTCTTGTGTTGTAGAAAGTGGATGGTTGTAATAAGATGACGTGCACGTCGTGTAAGCAGTACTTCTGCTGGCTGTGTATGGGAGTGCTGAGCCGAGGAAACCCCTACAGTCACTTCAACAACCCAGAGCTCCCCTGCTTCAATCAGTGAGTTTTCTCTTCAAAAGCCCAATGAAACCAGCTCTCTTCAACTACCGTATCTTCTACACTATAAGGCGCACTGGATTATAAGGCGCACTGTTAATGAAGGGTCGATTTTCGATCATTTTTCATATATAAGGCGCACCGGACTATAAGGCGCATTAAGCGAAACAAAACGTGTACCACACAAAATCGCTTCGAGGTCATTAAACACAACCAGAATTCATCCATATATAAGGTGCACTGGATTATAAAGCGCACTGTCGTTTTTTGGAGAAAATTAAAGGCTTTTAAGTGCGCCTTATAGTGTGGAAAATACGGTAGTAACTACAGTGGCCGACTACAACATGAGAACATTTAAATATCCAATCAATCCTTTCTTTTGAGCTCTGTAAACCTTCATATAAAACAGCGACGCACAAAAGGCTCAAACTAACAATGAAATAACCACTAAAACCCAATTATTCAGTTATTCACGCGCTAATTAAACATTGTGTCTTTGTGTTCAATGTATTTCTCTGTAGCATCAAAACAGTCATAAAAGGAATGAAAGTTTTTTCCATTAAAGATAATGTTGTAAATGTGCTCATTTTAACTAAAAGGTTCCTGGTCTCACTGGGAAATAACACCAAAAAAATCCCCAAATCCACAGTTCCTACTCCGTGCAAACTTAAAAAAGTACCAGGAACTAAAAAAGGTTCCTACACTGGTAAAAAGACCTATTGTGTAAAGAGCCGACTGTGTAAAGAGCCGACTGTGTAAAGAGCCGACTGTGTAAAGAGAGCCGACTGTGTAAAGAGTCGACTGTGTAAAGAGTCGACTGTGTAAAGAGAGCCGACTGTGTAAAGAGCCGACTGTGTAAAGAGAGCCGACTGTGTAAAGAGCCGACTGTGTAAAGAGCCGACCGTGTAAAGAGCCGACTGTGTAAAGAGCCGACCGTGTAAAGAGCCGACCGTGTAAAGAGCCGACCGTGTAAAGAGCCGACCGTGTAAAGAGCCGACCGTGTAAAGAGCCGACCGTGTAAAGAGAGCCGACCGTGTAAAGAGCCGACTGTGTAAAGAGAGCTGACTGTGTAAAGAGCCGACTGTGTAAAGAGCCGACCGTGTAAAGAGCCGACCGTGTAAAGAGCCGACCGTGTAAAGAGCCGACCGTGTAAAGAGCCGACCGTGTAAAGAGCCGACCGTGTAAAGAGCCGACTGTGTAAAGAGAGCCGACTGTGTAAAGAGTCGACTGTGTAAAGAGTCGACTGTGTAAAGAGAGCCGACTGTGTAAAGAGCCGACTGTGTAAAGAGAGCCGACTGTGTAAAGAGCCGACTGTGTAAAGAGCCGACCGTGTAAAGAGCCGACCGTGTAAAGAGCCGACCGTGTAAAGAGCCGACCGTGTAAAGAGCCGACCGTGTAAAGAGAGCCGACTGTGTAAAGAGCCGACTGTGTAAAGAGCCGACCGTGTAAAGAGCCGACCGTGTAAAGAGCCGACCGTGTAAAGAGCCGACCGTGTAAAGAGCCGACCGTGTAAAGAGCCGACCGTGTAAAGAGAGCTGACCGTGTAAAGAGCCGACTGTGTAAAGAGAGCTGACTGTGTAAAGAGCCGACCGTGTAAAGAGCCGACCGTGTAAAGAGCCGACCGTGTAAAGAGCCGACCGTGTAAAGAGCCGACCGTGTAAAGAGCCGACCGTGTAAAGAGCCGACCGTGTAAAGAGAGCCGACCGTGTAAAGAGCCGACCGTGTAAAGAGCCGACCGTGTAAAGAGAGCCGACCGTGTAAAGAGCCGACCGTGTAAAGAGCCGACCGTGTAAAGAGAGCCGACCGTGTAAAGAGCCGACCGTGTAAAGAGAACCGACCGTGTAAAGAGCCGACCGTGTAAAGAGAGCCGACCGTGTAAAGAGAGCCGACCGTGTAAAGAGAACCGACCGTGTAAAGAGCCGACCGTGTAAAGAGAACCGACCGTGTAAAGAGCCGACCGTGTAAAGAGCCGACCGTGTAAAGAGCCGACCGTGTAAAGAGCCGACCGTGTAAAGAGCCGACCGTGTAAAGAGAGCCGACCGTGTAAAGAGCCGACCGTGTAAAGAGAACCGACCGTGTAAAGAGCCGACCGTGTAAAGAGAGCCGACCGTGTAAAGAGAACCGACCGTGTAAAGAGCCGACCGTGTAAAGAGAGCCGACCGTGTAAAGAGAACCGACCGTGTAAAGAGCCGACCGTGTAAAGAGAACCGACCGTGTAAAGAGTCGACCGTGTAAAGAGTCGACTGTGTAAAGAGTCGACTGTGTAAAGAGAGCCGACTGTGTAAAGAGCCGACTGTGTAAAGAGCCGACCGTGTAAAGAGCCGACCGTGTAAAGAGCCGACCGTGTAAAGAGCCGACCGTGTAAAGAGAGCCGACTGTGTAAAGAGCCGACTGTGTAAAGAGCCGACCGTGTAAAGAGAACCGACCGTGTAAAGAGCCGACCGTGTAAAGAGCCGACTGTGTAAAGAGCCGACTGTGTAAAGAGAGCCGACTGTGTAAAGAGTCGACTGTGTAAAGAGTCGACTGTGTAAAGAGAGCCGACTGTGTAAAGAGTCGACTGTGTAAAGAGTCGACTGTGTAAAGAGAGCCGACTGTGTAAAGAGTCGACTGTGTAAAGAGAGCCGACTGTGTAAAGAGCCGACTGTGTAAAGAGAGCCGACCGTGTAAAGAGCCGACCGTGTAAAGAGAGCCGACCGTGTAAAGAGCCGACCGTGTAAAGAGCCGACCGTGTAAAGAGAGCCGACCGTGTAAAGAGCCGACCGTGTAAAGAGAACCGACCGTGTAAAGAGCCGACCGTGTAAAGAGAGCCGACCGTGTAAAGAGAACCGACCGTGTAAAGAGCCAACCGTGTAAAGAGAACCGACCGTGTAAAGAGCCGACCGTGTAAAGAGCCGACCGTGTAAAGAGCCGACCGTGTAAAGAGCCGACCGTGTAAAGAGAGCCGACCGTGTAAAGAGCCGACCGTGTAAAGAGCCGACCGTGTAAAGAGCCGACCGTGTAAAGAGCCGACCGTGTAAAGAGCCGACCGTGTAAAGAGAGCCGACCGTGTAAAGAGCCGACTGTGTAAAGAGAGCTGACTGTGTAAAGAGCCGACTGTGTAAAGAGCCGACCGTGTAAAGAGCCGACCGTGTAAAGAGCCGACCGTGTAAAGAGCCGACCGTGTAAAGAGCCGACCGTGTAAAGAGAGCCGACCGTGTAAAGAGCCGACCGTGTAAAGAGCCGACCGTGTAAAGAGAGCCGACCGTGTAAAGAGCCGACCGTGTAAAGAGCCGACCGTGTAAAGAGAGCCGACCGTGTAAAGAGCCGACCGTGTAAAGAGAACCGACCGTGTAAAGAGCCGACCGTGTAAAGAGAGCCGACCGTGTAAAGAGAACCGACCGTGTAAAGAGCCGACCGTGTAAAGAGCCGACCGTGTAAAGAGCCGACCGTGTAAAGAGCCGACCGTGTAAAGAGCCGACCGTGTAAAGAGAGCCGACCGTGTAAAGAGCCGACCGTGTAAAGAGAACCGACCGTGTAAAGAGAGCCGACCGTGTAAAGAGAGCCGACCGTGTAAAGAGAACCGACCGTGTAAAGAGCCGACCGTGTAAAGAGAGCCGACCGTGTAAAGAGCCGACCGTGTAAAGAGAACCGACCGTGTAAAGAGAACCGACCGTGTAAAGAGCCGACCGTGTAAAGAGCCGACCGTGTAAAGAGCCGACCGTGTAAAGAGCCGACCGTGTAAAGAGAGCCGACCGTGTAAAGAGCCGACCGTGTAAAGAGAACCGACCGTGTAAAGAGCCGACCGTGTAAAGAGAGCCGACCGTGTAAAGAGAACCGACCGTGTAAAGAGCGCCGACCGTGTAAAGAGCCGACCGTGTAAAGAGAACCGACCGTGTAAAGAGCCGACCGTGTAAAGAGAACCGACCGTGTAAAGAGTCGACTGTGTAAAGAGTCGACTGTGTAAAGAGTCGACTGGCTAAAATGGAAGTGACTAACTGTAAAAACAATTCGATGAGAGTGGAAGCGATACACTTGACTCTATTTTAAGTCTAGACGTCGAGCAGCTTATTTACTCTTGTTTACTACTTGTTTACTACTCGTTTACGCACAACAAACGCGTGGGAATCTGCAACGCTTCGATTTTGGTCCGGCCTCCCTTTTCACGTGACAAAGAGCTCCTTGTTCTCTGAAGCCGTTCTCTTCATGAAAACGCTGGAACTGTAGTTTCCCGGTTTTCAGAGCACAAAAAGAAAATAAATAGGCGCCGCGTCGCTGCCGAACGAGCGCTAATGATAAGATAAGATATTCCTTTATTGTCCACACATGGGGAAATTTCATTGTAATGATAATAATAATGAGATGATGTCTTTATAATTGCATATTTCACATCAGTAGCGGCTTTACAATGCTTGTATTTGTACTTTTTAACGGCTTGTATTTCAGTCTTTGTTGGGTCAAATAATGTGACGCAGAAATGATAAAAAAGGCTAAAAATCACTTATTTCGTGATGTGAAAGTGGCTCTCCAGAGAAAACCCCCCAGAAAATCTAAATTTGCAAGTTACTTTCCAAAAATTTAAGCCCAAAGTCGCTATAAAGACACCGACTTGACAAGTCTTGGTTTCTTTGGGGACAATTCTTTGTATATTTTTACTGAGGATACAATTTTATGAAGTGCATTTTGCTTTTAAGTCAATTATGTTAAATGTTATGTCAATTATATGTAGAGGCGCTCTCACACACACACACACACACCACTATCTAAACAACCGTCACTTTGTTCTTTTCCCAGATTATTTTTTGGCGTGGATCCGGACGACGACGACGACGACGAGTTTTTCAGCGACGACGAGGACTAGCCAGTGCAGTAAATGTTCCTTAACGCTCTGTTTTAAATGCACTTTATCGCACCAAACCAACACTGTGGCTGCGGCCGTCGCTCTCTGTCGCACAGAAACGCACACCAAATACTCCAAATCTACAGGGCTCGGCACAAAGGAAACGCACGCGCGACGCAATCCCTGTTTTGTTCTTGTCACGCACAAACCACCATTCAGTTGTTTTTCTGTTTGAAGAGGCGCTTTTTGACACGCTTCCACTCCGTTTGGTCAGCCTCTGTCACGATCTGAGTGAGTGACAGGCGGTTTTAACCAATCAGATGGCAGCGTCGCCCCGCAGGACAAGAAAAACGCCTTTAGTTACCTCAAAACGACCGTCAAATTCAAACGAATCGTGACGTTCGAGGTTACGCAGATGACGTCACAGCCTGGGAGCACGGGAGCCGGTGGTGAGTGATGAGATGTTCTCCTGTAAACGCTTAAGACGCATGTAAAGTGTGAAAAAGCTGCTACAGGCGAATGACGTGTTAAAAAAAATGCTGCAACTTTGCAAAATATTTACTCTGTATCTGACATCATAAAGAAAATCCAGTCACCAGTTTTAGAAAACCAGATAAACAACAGGAACGCTCACATTTACCGCTGACACAGACCTGTAACTCCGACTGCTGTTTGCTAACTGAGCCCTGCGCAGTCGGCGGAACGACGACGAGATACTATTTTCACACTACGTTTTGCCGCGTAAAGTCAATTTCAAAGCGTTTTTGAATTAATAATGTCAGTGCATAACTTCTATAGAAAGTAAATGTATATTACAATGTCATATGGCCCAAACCCAATTACTAATCACATTCACAAAAGGAAAATCGCTTTTCCCCGCTTTTTTACAACTACATTTACATCATTGAATCGACGCTGCCATAAACTTGTAATAATGGTTTACCACTTGACACTGGCTGCAGGTAATATATTTGACTTCAGCTCTAGGTCACAAATTCCATATCCGTTTAGTTGTTTTTGAATATTCTTTGGGACCGTAATTCATGCTGGTCCGTCAGTTGCCAAAATGTCTCATAAATTATACATTATTTTTCTGTATTTTTCTTCGAACCGCAACTATACGTATTTTTGTTTCAATAGTAATGTTTGTTTTGGACATTTTTCACACAAACCTGGTACATATGAATGGACAAAATGAATGGTTTCAGTTCGTGTTCAACAATCGACTTCATAAACTTCATGTTAAGACAGAACACAGTTGAATAAAAGTGACTAAAGAACCCTTTTTATTTGTATTTATTATTGCAAATTTCAACAATGGTGTTTATTTTATGTTATTTTATATTTTATTTCTCTTTTTGGAGTAAATATTCGATTACAATTTCTCGTTCTCTACGTCCATAAATCTTCTTTTTCTTTGTCTTCCTCTGTTTTATCTTTTAATAACTGTTCTTCCTTCATACACGTCCAAACTATTTTAATCTCGTCATGTTTTTCAACACAATTTAGTGTTTTGGAGGCATATTCTGGGATTTTAAATATAATAAATATATTTATAATGTTAAATAGAGACGGGAAAGGCAGATGTTTAAAGGTGCACTCTGTAATATTGAAACACAGAAATGCCAGTAAAACATAAAATCACGAGGTGCAACAGATGAATACTAATAAAACGATAATGAAGCATAGAAGTTATTTATTTAACCCTCTAAAACTTAAATCTAACCGTAAGAAAAGGTACACGCGTTAAATATTTAGCCACAAAATATATTGCTCCACTTGGACCCCAGGAAGAATAGTCTTTGCTTATGTAAAGACCAATGAAATTAAATAAAATTGAATAAAATTAAATTAAATACAAGTAATAAAATTAAGTCTAATTGAATCAAATAAAATTAAGTCAAATCAAATAAAATTAAGTCAAATTTAAGTCAAGTCAAATAAAATTCTGTCATCTGTCCTTTTCCTCTGTATCTACTGCGTTGTATCAATGAAATTTCCCCATGTGTGGACAATAAAGGATTATCTTATCTTATAAAATTAAGTCAAATAAAATTAAAATATCTTTCTATCCAAAGTTAAACGTCTGAAAAGTTCATAAAACTGCAGAAATATCACCTTTACAACAAGTTTACAACATCATATTTTCTATTTTTTAACATATATACGTCTTATTATTGATGCTGTATTTAAAGATGGTTTTATCCTTTATTTGTATTCCGATATGTATTACGTTTTAACTGGTCCGCATGTGGCCCCCTGATTCGTTGAGGCCCTACACATTTGCTCAGTTTGCTTACGCCACTTTGTTCTTGCATTTGAAACGTTACATTTCCACAATCAGGTGTAATTTGACCCATATTTGCCCCTTAAAACCAGAAGTCGGGCGGCTCCACAAAGAGACACAGAAACAACACAACACTATAGTAACAAAAGGTCTGAAAAGCAGAGTTGCTGACGCGGGACATCCCTTTAAACGCCCCCCCCCCCCCCCGCCGAGCGTCCCTCGCCCCCCTCGGCCTCTACAGACGCTGCACTGGGACCAGGCCTCGAGAAGGGACGGGAACTGAAGCACACGAGAACCAAACGGCACCGCACCGACATCTGGGAACTTCACCAGAACCAACGGCGACGCTGAGAGGCGAGATCTGGACCGGTGAGTGTGTCTGGAGGGGGTGTATTCACGCTTCTGTCCCCTGACTTTGTCTGTTCTGGGACATTTGACTATTCAAAAGCTGGAATATCTAGTAATTAAAATGTTCATTCTCAAGCCACTGTTCTAATTGTATTAATTAATTAATGTATTAATGTATCGCTTGAAACTCATGGATTGTTTTCTGTTTTTGTTTTTAGAATGTGTTTTTTTCATTCTAAGGGAAATATAAAATTGGTTAATGATATTTTGAAAAATTCTCATTTTAGGCAAGGCAAGTTTATTTGTAGACAGATGCGTACACAAAGTGCCTCACATAACAGGAAAAAAATGCATAAAAATCGCAAAGACATGACAGAAATCGCAAAAACTTTCTATTCATTCAATTCAACAATTTTGCTGACATGAATCATACTTTTTGCCCGACTGGACCTCTCTGGCGGACACTCCAGACACTCTTTCCCATATTTATTTGACATTACCAGCGTGACGGGCGTCTCCGGGACGAGTACATCGCGTTTGGATCTATTCTTCCCCATGTTTGATCGTCCCTAGACGTCAGCGCGCTATCTGCCTCTATCTTACAAGTGCCCCAAACCCATTAACAGTTATAAACCTTTAGAACGATACAGTTTGAAATATGACAATCCAGTATCTGACGCACGACCTTCTGTCAGCCACGTTTCAGCTCCATTGTGCTGAGTTAAACGGACCAAAGCCCATTGTATTTCACAAAGGCAGAGGCGAGTAGTAACGATAACGGTAATAGTAACTTTACTCAATCACTTCTACTCGAGTACCTCTTGGTGTACTTGGGGAAACTGAGGGTCTCTGCGATTCCCCCAACCTTTCAAGAACCATTTGGATTTGCGAGTGGCACCAGATCGACACCAGGTCCAGTTGTGCCGTCACATTTGTCCTGATTTGGTCGTGATTTGACCCGGTTAAAGTTCCTATTACAGGTTTTCATGATTTTCTAGTTTTGACTTTATTTGGTTTATTTATACCTGTTGTACGTATAAATTATAGTTTTACACCAATTGAGTGGGTATTTGTGGAGAAAACGTTGAAACATCTGTGGAGAATGACAGGAAGTGACATCACACTAGGGACACTCGTTCCAGTCAAAGTTTATGCATAAATGACACAATGAAACAACATTTTTGACTCTCTAAACATTAATTATCGTCATCATATTTTCTAATATAATAATTGTGACATAGATGAATTTTTGCCCAGTGTTTGATGGGTAATTTCCTACTGTGATGTCATCAATTACAAACAGGAAGTGAAATTATAAACCTGAAAAATGTGCTTCTCTGTTATTACATTTTTTATAATTTTTAGCAACATTGAAATATATCTTAACTGCGTTTTAGCTCAAAGAGTCGTCCGACCTGTAGGGGGCGCTTGATCTAGACTTGGGTCGGTCCTGTTCCTTGTCTGTTTTGTTTGTCCCGGTCTAGTATTGAAATAATGGCAAGGCAAGTATTGAAATTTATTTTTTTGTGCCCAGATGTCATTCTCGGTTTGTCCTGGCAATCAGTGGCGGAAAGTGACAAAGTACAAAAGTAAAAGTACCATGTTTAGGTATCTGTGCGTTATTCCAGTAAATTAACTCAAGTAAATTAACGCAAGTTTGACAATGGATACTTTTTAATTTTTACTTTTATTTCACTACATTTGAGATCAGGCGTCTACAAGTTTTTCGTCCATTTTTCTTCTGTTGTATCAATGTTATTTAGTTCATTTTTGAGTTTTTGTGAATTTGAGGTAAGTGGGGGGGAAGTTTTTATTTTAGTTAATTTCTGTATTGTCTGTAATGAAAAAAAACAAAGTAAAAGTATTATTTTCTTGCTGTTCATGGAGATCTTGCCGACATTTTTGAGGAGGACCAACAATCAGGACAATTCTTAATCACAATTTGACGCTTTAATAGTTCTCAAAACCTGTGTGAAACGCGTGACACTTTAACTCGAGTAGGCAAAGAACGTGGTCGTATGTTTACACAATCATACAAATACTTACTTAATACCCCAGAGAGTAAAGTTATTTTTAAAGTTATTTGTTATTTTCATCAGTGTCTTTGGTCTGACCGCTACAAATGAACAGGAAACACACTGATATATCACGTCTGCGTTCACCATTAGCGCTTAAAGTCTCTGTTCCTTCGGCAGATAAAGCGCCGAGGCCAAACTCCTCCCCATCCACACCTGCGCAGGTTGTTTTTTTTCTCCTCGCCCGCCGACCAAAGGGTTGCCGGTCCAACGCAGCGAAGCACGATGATCGAGAGCGACCGCGAGCTTTCGGCCATGGTCCAGGAGCTGTGGGACAACGACGCCAACCGACTGCGGCCCGGGACGGACTACCGCATCTCCCTGCAGGTACCGCCTCCTTTTACCATCAGTGCGAGCATAAAACTGAACTAAAACTGAATATGAATCGTGGCGCAGCTTATTGAACATTCTGCAAACGACCAAAAGACAATAAAAATGACTTTTAAACTTTCACTTGTTTTTCTTGTTCTCCTTGAAGTTGAAGAGCTTTCGAATACGTTTGTTTGTTCTTTTTTAAGACAAAAGACGCTGTTTTCCCTTGATATGCTTTGGTATCGTGGTAAAAACAATCTATTTAATCAAGTATCTAAAAAATGCATCATAAATAATCTCATTAAAGACCGGAACAAAGTAAAACAAGTCTATTTGAATTGACTCGGTGACAGAATGATGCGAGTTTATTTTCGAGATCTGCACATAAACTTTGCAGTATTTGATGGGCTGATGGTGGTCTTTATGGTGGTCTTTTCTTTTATATTTCCTGAACAGGGGAAGGTCGGGGACACAATGGGCATCGACGACAAAAACAACGCACATGGACGTCCTCTTTTCTCATACGTGGACGAGAGCATCTTCAAAAAGGAGACTTTCTCGGGTGAGTTTGACTTTAAGTACTGTCAAAACGCAGACTTTCTTTGTTGAAAAGCTCGAGTAGAACCACGTTTCGCACATCTCGAGCGTCGCTGCGAGCCTGCGGCCTCTCTCTGCTTGATCTAATCTTCTGATGACGAACAGTGCAGCATTGAAGCGTTGCGTAACGACAGAGGGGACAAAGGGTCTGTCAGGATTTAGAGTGAAGCTTCTGGCGTTTTAAACTGTTTTATTCAAGGTTTTAAGGTTGAGAGGCCGAAACCTTCTTTTCTCCGTGTGTTTGTTTTTCCTCAAATGTTCTACAAAATGGCATAAAACCACAGATGTTTCTACAGTAAAAACACCTGAAATGTAAACGGTTTGTGCCGGAGCGTCATATTTTCCTGAGACGAGGACTGTCTTTGACCTCTCCTGTTTTATTGACACCAAAACTGACTCAGTGAATGCGATTTTGCAATGAATTCAATACCAAACATACACTGGAGCGGATATGCTGTTAAAAGTGAAGTTTAAGGCATGGCAAGTGTAAAAGAACGGCTTAAACTTTGCATTGTTTCAGTGTTATGAATTAAACTGCCTCTATTTTATTTTATTTTATTGGTGCACAATCTTTATCTCTCATCACAGCACTGAGACTGCTCTTGTCAAGGTGACAAATGACATCCGCCTGAACACTGACACGGGCAAAGCTTCAGTCTTAATTCTGTTAGATCTGAGTGCTGCTTTTGACACTGTCGATCATGGGATCCTCTTACAGAGACTAGAGGACTGGGTGGGCATCACTGGCACTGCCCTAAACTGGTTAAGGTCCTATCTGGAAGACAGGAAGTACTTTGTTGAAATTGGTAGCTGTGTCTCAGACCACATGACCCTGACCTGTGGAGTGCCCCAAGGGTCAGTCCTGGGTCCCCTTCTGTTCAACCTCTACATGCTGCCGTTGGGTCAGTTGATACGCAGTGAAAATGTGTCCTATCACAATTATGCAGACGACACTCAGATCTATGTTTCACTGTCGGCAGGTGACTATGGACCAGTAGATTCACTCTGTCACTGCATCCAACAGATCAGTTTGTGGATGCAAAACAACTTTCTCCAGCTGAACTCAGACAAGACTGAAATAATCGTTTTTGGCCCACAGAAACAAAGAGAAAGTGTTAGCGTCACCTCCAGAGTCTCGCTCTAAAACCTACAAACCAAGTTAGAAATCTGGGGGTAATAATGGACTCAGACTTGAACTTTAACAGCCAAATCAAATCAATAACATCAGCAGCTTTTTATCATCTAAAAAACATTGCCAAAATCAAAATGATAGTTTCTAAACCAGATTTGGAGAGACTTATCCATGCGTTTGTCTCCAGTAGATTAGACTACTGTAACGGCCGCTCACTGGTCTCTCCAAACGAGCTGTAAAACAGCTGCAGTACATCCAGAACGCTGCTGCTCGGGTCCTGACTAGAACCAGGAAGTATGATCACATTAGTCCTGTTCTCAGGGACCGGCCTCCTGCTGGTGCCAGAGTCAGGACTAAACATGGACCGGCCTCCTGCTGGTGCCAGAGTCAGGACTAAACATGGACCTGCCTCCTGCTGGTGCCAGAGTCAGGACTAAACATGGACCGGCCTCCTGCTGGTGCCAGAGTCAGGACTAAACATGGACCGGCCTCCTGCTGGTGCCAGAGTCAGGACTAAACATGGACCGGCCTCCTGCTGGTGCCAGAGTCAGGACTAAACATGGACCGGCCTCCTGCTGGTGCCAGAGTCAGGACTAAACATGGACCGGCCTCCTGCTGGTGCCAGAGTCAGGACTAAACATGGACCGGCCTCCTGCTGGTGCCAGAGTCAGGACTAAACATGGACCGGCCTCCTGCTGGTGCCAGAGTCAGGACTAAACATGGACCGGCCTCCTGCTGGTGCCAGAGTCAGGACTAAGCGTTTTGTTTTTTCTCTTTTATGTCTTAAATTGTTTTGTGCTGTAATTTCTTTGTGATTTTAATGCATTTTTCCTGTTGTGAAGCACTTTGAATTGCCTTGTGTGTGAAATGTGCTCTACAAATAAACTTGCCTTTATTAAGAGGTCCGTTTTACTTGTACAGTCTCATAATACAACGTTATAGGCACAATTTAGTTTATTTTTACTCTTTTCTCAACTCCATTTTCCTTACGAAGTAAAGGGAGTAAAACGACTACACCACGGAAAGGACGAAATTAAACTGAAATGAATGATAGACAAATGGAAAAAAGGAAAAGTACCATAGAAAACAAAAGCATTCTGTCAAAAAAAAGAGACAATCAAGTGTGTATTAAACTGCTTCTTTTGTACGGACAAGAATTTATTGCTGTATTTTGTCAGACCGTAACGTTATTGTGTTTTTTGTTTTCTTTAAGCTTTTATCTCGCTCCTGGACAACTATGAGAGCGCCACTGGAGAGCCGGAGATCGTGACTCCCGAAGAAGAGGCCGAGAACCAGAAGTTCCTGGACCTGATCATGCAGACGTCCACGATGAAGGTGACGCGACTCGTCAAACGCACTTCACACGTGGAAACAGAGCGTCAGCCGAAGCCTGTCTTTGTGTCGAGAGCGGGGCTTCGGCTGATGTGATCCAGATCTTATTCTAGAGCTTCGAAAACACGTTTGAGGAGCAGTGCGTTTTCAAGTTTTAATTCAGAATGGGCACGTTTTAATTCAGAATGGGCAAGTTTTAATTCAGAACGGGCAAGGTTTAATTCAGAACGGGCAAGTTTTAATTCAGAATGGGCAAGTTTTAATTCAGAACGGGCAAGTTTTAATTCAGAATGGGCAAGTTTTAACTCAGAACGGGCAAGTTTTAATTCAGAATGGGCAAGTTTTAATTCAGAACGGGCAAGTTTTAATTCAGAATGGGCAAGTTTTAATTCAGAATGGGCAAGTTTTAATTCAGAATGGGCAAGTTTTAATTCAGAATGAGCAAGTTTTAATTCAGAATGGTCACGTTTTAATTCAGAATGGGCAAGTTTTAATTCAGAATGGGCACGTTTTAATTCAGAATGGGCAAGTTTTAATTCAGAATTGGCAAGTTTTAATTCAGAATGGGCAAGTTTTAATTCAGAATCGGCAAGTTTTAATTCAGAATGATCACGTTTTAATTCAGAATGGGCAAGTTTTAATTCAGAATTGGCACGTTTTAATTCAGAATGGGCAAGTTTTAATTCAGAATGGGCAAGTTTTAATTCAGAATGGGCAAGTTTTAATTCAGAATGGGCAAGTTTTGATTCCGAATGGGCAAGTTTTATTGTCCTTGTCAGTGAACTATGAATTTGCTCTGACAATGAGTGCAACATAAAACTATGATTGTAATGGTATATAAAAAAAATTATAAAATTCAAATAAAAAAATAGACTATGTATATATCCGTGTTTTTCTCTAAATATCAGTCACCAAAAGTCTCTCCTGGTTTCAGATCGCTCATAAATACCTGGTGGAGAAGAACCTGTCGCCCGAGAACCAAAAGGAGTTCAAGAAACAGCTGTACATGATCTGGTTTGAGCTGTACGCGCGCAAAGGCTCCAGCAGGTGACGAAGCGAGGCTAAAATGTGACAAAATCGTGACTAAAATCAGACTTGCGCTGCATAGAAAAAGCTGTAAATCTTTCTTCTCGTGGACTGTACGTGATTGTGCGGTGAAAAACTCTCTCTGACGACCGTTTTTGTGTGTTTGCCGCTCGTGTCTCGCTCCAGGCCGGACTCCTCGGGCTTCGAGCACGTGTTCGTAGGCGAGACGAGAGCCGCTCGCACCGTCATCGGTTTCCACAACTGGATCCAGCTGTATCTGCAGGAGAAGCTGGGCCACATCGACTACAAAGGCTACAGCGTCAACGCCAACTCTCCTCAGGTACCGGGGCACGCGTGTTTGCAGCTGATAACACGGTTTGGACGGCGAAAACGTCCTCGAGATTCACACAGATGGAGTGAATTCTTGTTTTGTTTATCCCCGCGCTTTTCTGCAAGAAGTTTACTTATTTTGTTTGTATTCATCAAACTGCTTTCTCCAGGACGTCATCAACTTTGAAGCGTGTAGCTGTTGTTTTTAGTGTAGCCTTCCCTTGTTTTATATGTAGAATTTTCTCGTTTTCTTGTTTTATTTTGTGAATATAAGCCGTATTTTCTGGACTATAAGTCGCACCAGCCAAAAAATGCATAATAGAGAAGAAAAAACATATATAAGTTGCACTGGAGTATGAAATGCGTTTGCAAGTGTGAAAATAACAAATAATATCACATATAGGTCGCTCCAGAGTATAAGTATATAAGTATAAAGATAAGTATGAGTCGCACCCCGGCCAAAACTATGAAAAATACGGAAAATACGGTAAACATAAAACAAAAAAACACAAGAAACTGAACAAGACCAGAGAGAACAAACAGGAGATAAAAAAGAAAGAAAATGTACAAACAAAAATTAAAGTCCAAAAGAAATGTCCGATTTAGTACATTTTCAAAGTCCAAATGTGATTTTTCCATTTTCCTTATGTCACTTTATAATGTCCTCGATCATCAGGGGCAATTTGTGTCATCCATTGTGAGAGCCTTTTTCCTGCTGCAAGAAGTATAGTCCAAAAATATCCATTTATCGTGTCCGTGGCAGGAGTTTTGAGGCCCAAGTACATTTGTTTTCAATGCTTATTATGCATATTTATGTTGTTAAAAGGTGATATATCGACGTTTAGCTGTTCAAAAAGCGGACAGAATAACCTCAGTGATGCTCTAATACAGTAGAACCTCGCAAATTCTTCCGACTATGGTGTGTTTTGTTTCAGTAGACATGACACAGAGGTTTTTTTCTTATTTCACAAACCAAAATACATGACAACACCTTTTTTTATACCGTTAACTTAATGTTTCAAAGTCAATAATTTAGAATCATTGGTTTCTCGTGCTTAAAATTGTGGGATTCCTCTTAAGAAAGGCTGAAATCTACAAGAAAATGACAGGAAAAAGCAACCTTTTTTTCCACCTTTTTCTCACAAACTTGACATTTTACGGTTATAGAACATTTTAGAGACAGATATTATCCCATCAAACACATTCATGAATTGTTCAATATATGCAAGATCTGGAACAGTCCTTAAGATGTGAGACACGCTTCTAAAAGTGTATGAGTATTGGTGTTTTAATGTGTTTGTATTATGATTTTGACGCATCATTTGTGTAAAAACTGAGCTCTTCAAATAAGCATCTTCACAGAGACACATAAAGACCCGTTGCGTCAACGCTTCACTGACTCTCGCTCTTCCGTTGCCTTCAGCCCGACCAGAACAAGCACATCCTGGCTCTGCAGTTCAGCTGGAAACAAGGCTTCAAACCCAAAGGAAGCATCTTCATCGGCGTCAGCCCCGAGTTCGAGTTCGCGCTCTACACGCTCTGCTTCCTCTCGTCGCCGAACGAGCGCGTCAAAGTCCAGTTCAGCCTGTACGACGTGGAGATCGTGTGCTTCCACTACAACCAAAAGCACATCGGGACCACGTACCCCGTCCTGCTCAAGTACCAGAACGCAGAGTAAACGCAGAAGGATACTCAGAGTGTATACTTGATGTCTGTTTATTTTAGAGATACAATAAAGACACTTTCAAGACACTTTCAAGACACTTTGTTGTTCATGTGTGATCTTTTTAGGCATCGCTTTAGTCCCAGGTCCGGTCGTCAGGTTCAGTTGTTGTTAATATGGCAAGTCTGGATTGTAAGAAAATTCTTCTCCCGTTTCTATGTTAGAATATCCCTGTAAATAATTTATCATGATCAGAAAAAAAATAATTAATACCAGGTAAAACATGTTTTCATTACTTCACAGAATCTGGTCCAATCCAGCAAATCTTCTGCCTCTTCTCACTCACCAGATAGAGAAACAAAATTGTGGAATTAATATTATAAGAGAAAAAAAAATGTTTTCAACAAAACGTAGCATTTTTTTTTGTTTTGTTGTGTTTAAGGCAAGGCAAGTTTATTTGTAGAGCACATTTCATACACAAGGCAATTCAAAGTGCTTCACAGCAGGAAAAATGCATTCAAATCACAAAGAAATTACAATAACAGAAATACAATAAAATTAACTAAATAAAATAAAAATAAAAAACACCTAGCCAAATTTATCAGACCACATTGGCAGGCATTCCAGACACTCCTTCCCATATTTATTTAGAATTGTAGAGAATTTCTCTAAAGAAAGACCTTTTAATTTGAATACATTTAAAATGTGCTATTTTTAAACTTGGTATTTAAAATGTCAAAAAATGTAAGATAAATAAATAATATATAAAATAAAATAAAAAAGGGTAACGTGTAAATAATTTAAGACATAAAAGAGAAGAGTGCAAAGAGAAATCCTTTCAGTCATATGCGCAGCTAAACAAAACTGTTTTAGCTTAGATTTGAACATTGTCAGAGTAGTAGTAGTTTAATTGGTAAATCATATTACTAAACAGGTTTGGACTGTATTTATGCAGTAAAACAGTATTATTCTATCATTATCCTTCTACAACTAAGCTAAATACATACATCACTTGAGTTGCAGTAAAAGTTAATAAAACATGTATTTTATTCATCTTTTCTTTGATAAAAGTATAAAACATGTTTTATATTAGGCTTTGTGGGAGGTTAATGGCGCAGTTCAATAGTTTTTGCCCTGAAATCACATTATCCCTTGTATTTCTATCCTATTATGACCATGTTCTGTGTATAAATACATCCAAGTACTTTGTGTACTCGGCAGACTGTTTAGTAAAGACAGGTCACGGCTTATGCACCTTCATTAGAGCGACTGAAGGGGGCGACATGGAGTTTGTTGTGGCGGTGACGTCAATCCCTGACCTCGACTCAGATTTGTCAAGTCTTCACACAGAGGAGGCGGAACTAGTGAGGGAGTTTCAAAATATCTGTGGTCAGCTTTAAACTCATACGATCTTCACTAATCCCACAAAAACATCTCTGGTATTAGTTTCCCGCCTTTTCTTGTATCTTTGATTTGGCCAAACTACTTTAATTAACCTATAGGAGTCAATTTAGTCAAGATTTAATGCCATTGTCAGAATTCACAGACTAGGAACTTGCTTTAATGATTAGTCAGGAAAAAGTAAATACTGATGAAAGTATGCGTAAAATTACATTACATTACTCATGTTTTACTTGAATAATAAATATTAAACATAGGCAAAATTAGAGCTTCTCAAAGTAGCGGCCGTGCCTGTTTGGGGGGTCCAAAGTATAAAATCTAAAGAATAAAGTAGATGGCGGTTAATGTACCTTTGCAGATGGCTGAAGCAGAATAAGGTTTATGAAAGAAACAAGTGCAGACTAAACCCACGTTACACCTTTAAATCCCTGAGCTCCAAACCAGACCATAAACAAACATCAGTGATTAATCGAGTTAGTCAGCTAATGTATCAAAAAATGTTATCAACTAAATTTGACAAAAACTAAAATGTAAAGTGAAAAACTAAAACTAACGATGATGACTACAGTCTGTGGCGATGACCCATATTTTCTGCAGATAAATCAATAGCAACATTATTTCAAGTTTGCAGATTTAACAAAAACAAACATAAGAGACACGTGTTCAGGAGGAGCAGAGCAGCAGAGGAAGAAAGAAAAGTGTAGTAGCTGTCTCTCTTTCTTCTCTCTCTCCTTCTCTCTTTCTTTTTGACGGTATAGCGTAAAACACATACTTTGAAGACGTACAACTACAGCAGTTGGCGGTTTCATGGAATCAGACAATACACCGATGCTATTCCGTAACACATCGAGAACACAATTCAACTTAGAATATGAAACGACACAGAAATATCAGACATTTGTATGGCAAGCTTGGAAGAAAACGCCGGGACTGATCACGCAGGCTGTGGTACGCAGCCTGCGTGATCCTCCTGCGTCTCACCCTGTTTTTTCCCATGCTGGTTGGTTTTATTAGATATTCTGGAATAGGCGGGTCACATTTCTCATTGGTCAGCTTCACATCAAGGCACTTGTTTTACAGCTGGTATTTTTCCTAGAGATCAAGCCTTGGGTAAACATTACCCAAACTCCTCTGGGCTGTCACCCCCCTTAGGGTAAACATCCTTTGGCCCATCTTTACGACCCCTTCACAAATGCAGTTTGTCACACACCCGTTCTTCTCTTAGACTAATGATGCAGATAAAATATCACTATTATGCAGATAAAATACATCACAGAAATATAATCATATATTCACATTTCATCACAGGCGGTAAATGCACCTTTTCATTTGGCTGCCAAACGCCATTAAAAGACACACAACTATCAGCAGCTTTTATTGTGAAACGGTAACAGGAAGCCTCTTGTTTGTGGACCACGCCCCGTTTCCTTGACGCTCGCGCCCGCTGCTGCTGCCGCTGCTTCATCCTCGCTCCGCTTCACTGTTTGTGCTTCGCGATTATATAATTTCACTTTCGGCTGGTGTCTTGACGAAACCCACTTCGTCTGCGGCTGATCCCCGACTCTCTGAAGCAGGAATGGCCGAGCCCAGCGCCAGATATCAGCAGGTAAAACGAACCATCACGTCGTTTGTGACACATTCTGCGTTTGGGCTCGTTTACGCCTCAACGTAGCGCGAGCGAGCTAATTAGCATCAAAGCTAACACTGGGCTAAAATCTCACTGCAGTCAAAGAATTGTGAATCAAAAGTGTCATCCGTGGCACAGGTTTGACCATTGAATGTCTGTGTTTGGTGTAAATGAAAATGCCTTTGCTTTTTTTTTATGAATGATCATTTTTAAGTCTTTTAATTGAGGAATTGTCTCTCCACGTAAACTATAACGTAACCAGATCAAAACAATCATTAGTATTTATTAGCAGTTTATTACTATGGTTGAGTAATTAACAAATAACAATGAAGCAGAACATTTTATTCCATGTGCAATTGTTGCTCTGAATGAACGTTTCAGTGTAACATTATTTTCGAATACGTCTATGTTCACGTCTCAAGAAATATTCAACTCTATATCAAGTAAATTAAAGCAGCAACGATTAATCTGAGCAATCGTGACAGTTTGGGTTTTGAAATAATCTTTAATGTATTTTTTTTAATCGTAATGGCTAACTGGACTATTCAGACTCACTACTTTGTGTCAAGAACAATGGCAGTTATGACATTAAAATGGTATAAACAAAGGCTTATTTTCCTAATTATTGCACTTCATAAACATTCTCTGTCTAGACGCCGCCAGTCACCGTATTTCAACCTTTATTTGGTTAAAAATGTGTCACAAAATCACTAAAATAATCATTAGTTTGCGGCTCTAGAATCAAGGAGCTCAGAACATGCCTGAATCCTTTCCACATGTTCGTTAAGTACCGGCAGTTACATTTATTTCTGAGCATTTAAAACGATCGAGAATGTGTCAAATCTAACAAAGATTCTTCATGACGTCCTTTTAAAACTAAACCATGTTCATCGTGCAGCTCATGGACAACATTTATAGTTTCATTAACGTCTTTTACTGTGAAATTCAGTGCTTTTCGGTCTCATTTCCATTTCCCACAGTGTTGTTTTCTCGTCCTCGTGTCAAAAGGACTGTTCTGGCGTCCGTGGCGTCCGTGTCACGTGACGGGGGGAAGTGGAAGTCAAAAATGTGCCACCTCAGCCTCACGAGTGTGTTCTTCTTTTACACGTTCATATCTTGTACTTAACTCTCTTACAAGAGTTGTAACAGATTTATCTTTACCGTGAAATAAGCGATTGTTGTTGTGCTGCTGTGGTCGATTACCTTTAGCAATACTACGATTTTAACATCATTTTAAAAAGCCCAAACATTTACGTTTGAGTTCAGTTCACAAATTAACTTTTCACCTTTTGTAAAAATAAGACATATTTGTCTGCAATGTAAAGTCATTTGTGGTATAATTGTGTAAACTTACATATTTTTAGCCCTGATTTCGCTTCCGTTTTCAGTATTACTCATCGTTCTGTTCAAGAAGACACGTGGAAACGCACAGAGACTGGGCAACGTACACCGATATATCGCCATACACCGATATATCGCCCATCCCTCATTAAAACAACTTACACCGATATATCGCCCATCCCTCATTGAAACAACTTACACCGATATATCGCCCATCCCTCATTAAAACGTCTTGCAACCGATATATCGCCCATCCATCATTAAAACAACTTACACCGATATATCGCCCATCCCTCATTAAAACAACTTACACCGATATATCGCCCATCCCTCATTAAAACAACTTACACCGATATATCGCCCATCCCTCATTAAAACATCTTGCAACCGATATATCGCCCATCCATCATTAAAACAACTTAAAGGGCACGTATTATGACTTTCTTAGAGCTTTTAAGCATGTTTTACCTGGTTAAAAACAAACCTGGAGAGGCCTAAAGGTGGTTGAGAGGCCTAAAGGTGGTTGAGAGGCCTAAAGGTGTTGAGAGGCCTAAAGGTGTTGAGAGGCCTAAAGGTGTTGAGAGGCCTAAAGGTGGTTGAGAGGCCTAAAGGTGGTTGAGAGGCCTAAAGGTGTTGAGAGGCCTAAAGGTGTTGAGAGGCCTAAAGGTGGTTGAGAGGCCTAAAGGTGGTTGAGAGGCCTAAAGGTGGTTGAGAGGCCTAAAGGTGTTGAGAGGCCTAAAGGTGGTTGAGAGGCCTAAAGGTGGTTGAGAGGCCTAAAGGTGGTTGAGAGGCCTAAAGGTGGTTGAGAGGCCTAAAGGTGTTGAGAGGCCTAAAGGTGTTGAGAGGCCTAAAGGTGGTTGAGAGGCCTAAAGGTGGTTGAGAGGCCTAAAGGGGTTGAGAGGCCTAAAGGTGGTTGAGAGGCCTAAAGGTGGTTGAGAGGCCTAAAGGTGTTGAGAGGCCTAAAGGTGTTGAGAGGCCTAAAGGTGGTTGAGAGGCCTAAAGGTGGTTGAGAGGCCTAAAGGTGGTTGAGAGGCCTAAAGGTGGTTGAGAGGCCTAAAGGTGGCTGAGAGGCCTAAAGGTGGCTGAGAGGCCTAAAGGTGGCTGAGAGGCCTAAAGGTGGCTGAGAGGCCTAAAGGTGGCTGAGAGGCCTAAAGGTGGCTGAGAGGCCTAAAGGTGGCTGAGAGGCCTAAAGGTGGCTGAGAGGCCTAAAGGTGGCTGAGAGGCCTAAAGGTGGCTGAGAGGCCTAAAGGTGGCTGAGAGGCCTAAAGGTGGCTGAGAGGCCTAAAGGTGGCTGAGAGGCCTAAAGGTGGCTGAGAGGCCTAAAGGTGGCTGAGAGGCCTAAGCATGTTTAAAGGTGTCGCAGAGCACCTTTAAAGGCCGACATCAATGGAAACGGTGCATAATATGTCCCTTTTGAACCGGTTGTTTCAGAGGAAGCAGCTGCTGAGACGTTTGGAAAACACCTTGTGGTTTAGTTTAGTCTAAAATTAGACTTTGAACCAGGCCTTAGTTGCTTTCGTTTCTTGTGAATATATTCTGTCTCATAGTAGAAAAAGCTTCAGTTTTAGTCATCTGGATACAACTGAAGCTTTTTCTACTATGGAACACGCCTGGACGAATGAGGGATTACACCGACATATTCTGTCTCAGTCTGCTCCCGCGGCCTTCAGAAAGATTATAAGATCTGAAACACATGAATATGCCATAACCTGAACGCTTTGTGCTTAAAGAGTGTAATATAGCTGTAGTGGTCAGCGTTTGCATTATTTTATGGAAGTAGATTAGTAATAATGCCATGATTTTTTTGTGATGAAAAAGATGAGCAAAATGTCTAGTGGTTTTTACGCCACGGTTTTATAAATGCGACTGTTATTACTGTGTTCTGAGAGATTTGTGGAAGGCAAACGAGACGAAGATGTGCGGTGAAAAATGCTGAGTGTTTTTGTTTTGTTTCCGTTGCGCAGCTGCCGAACGAAGAGGACCCGGAGGAGCGACCGCAGGCTGCAGCCGATGCTCCGCCCCCACCGTACAGCACAGTCACCGAGGACAACGCAGGTCAGACGCATCACGGACACGTCACACGGACACGTCACACGGACACGTCACACGGACACGTCACACGGACACGTCACACGGACACGTCACAAGGACACGTCACAAGGACACGTCACAAGGACACGTCACAAGGACACGTCACACGGACACGTCACACGGACACGTCACACGGACACGTCACAAGGACACGTCACACGGACACGTCACAAGGACACGTCACAAGGACACGTCACAAGGACACGTCACAAGGACACGTCACAAGGACACGTCACACGGACACGTCACAAGGACACGTCACAAGGACACGTCACACGGACACGTCACACGGACACGTCACAAGGACACGTCACACGAACACGTCACACGGACACGTCACAAGGACACGTCACACGGACACGTCACACGGACACGTCACAAGGACACGTCACAAGGACACGTCACAAGGACACGTCACAAGGACACGTCACAAGGACACGTCACACGGACACGTCACACGGACACGTCACACGGACACGTCACAAGGACACGTCACAAGGACACGTCACAAGGACACGTCACAAGGACACGTCACACGGACACGTCACACGGACACGTCACACGGACACGTCACAAGGACACGTCACAAGGACACGTCACAAGGACACGTCACACGGACACGTCACAAGGACACGTCACAAGGACACGTCACACGGACACGTCACACGGACACGTCTGTTGTGATATAAACCAGGGAGAAGACTAAGAAAGTGGAATTTGACTGTGATTTCTGTGGTTTTGTGCCTCATTTACATAATTACTGATAGAATCGGGAATAATCAAATCTGAATGTCAAACTGTATTTTAACAGTGTTTTCTTTGTTATTGCTGTAGGTTTTGTTCTAGTTTTGAGCAAAATGAGTGTAAAACTACTCAGGAAATGTCCAATAAATGATTTTGTTTATGTTTTTGTCTGTAATGATACTTCAAATGAGTATCTAGTTTGAATACTAGTTTTAGTCTCGATTCAAATCTGGCTCTTGATTTATTTATTACATATCGCTGTTGTTGCTGACCACGCGATACTGAAAAAGTATTATTAAGAAACAGTAATATGTAATGTATGTATTTGTAGGGGTGGGAGATGTGGACAGAAATGGAATATAATACAAAAAATATTGATGTATTTGAGGATATTTTAAAACTGCAGCAAGAATGAGCTTAAACGCACCTGTAAATGTTCAAATATTGCACAAAATGTACCACAAAAGGGCAGAAATATCACTTTACACAGAGATTACGGTAGAAGTTTTTGCCTCTTTTCGAAGTACTTTTTAATAGTTTGATTATATACAAATTTGTACTTACTTGCGTATCGTCAAAAGAACAAATGCAGTATTGTACATATTTCAATCCACCTCCCACCTCTGTGTATTTGAGCGTACAAGTCCTTTTGGCAGAAATTCTATCAGTATTTGTATCTGGGCCCCTCCCACAATATCGCAGTAAATATCCACATTGTATCATATTACGTAGTACATAGTAACGGTGAAGTCAAACTTTGCTTTTGTTTTTCACGTTTATCGCCTGCTCGTCCCGTCTCCCTGATGTTATCGTCGCCACCGCCTTGTTTCAAAGTAACCACGGCAACCGATTTCCCCTTCTTTCCGCAGCGTTCTTCCAGTACAAGGACGATGGGAGTTTCCCGAAGCCTCCCTCCTACAACGTGGCCACCTCTCTGCCGTCCTACGATGAGGCCGAGCGCTCCAAGGCCGAGACCACCGTTCCCCTGGTAACGGCACGAGTGAGTCTGTCCTGCGCCGTAATCTCCACTCACAATGTGTACACGAAAGAGTCTTTAGACCACTCCCCCAACATCCTGGTCTTTACGTCGAGGCGTCACAAAATCACAATTTGTTGCTCATTTAATAATAGAATAAAAAATGTCATAATAAATGGCAATGTCCAGCTCAAATAATTAAATTGTATTGTATTGTTTGTCAAATCATCTTTTAAAAATGTATCTTATTAAAGCATTTGAAAATAAATGAAATAAATTAGATAAAATAAGATAAAATAAATACAATAAACAGAATAAATAGAATAAAAGAAATAAAAGAAAATATATGAATAAATAAAAAATCTTTTATTTGCCCAAAAAACACAAATTTGATATTGTGACTTCTCTACATGTAAAATGCATTGTTAGACTTTAATTAAAAGTGTAATTATTCTAATGAACACGATGAAGAAAAAAACTACAATGTTGGTTTAATTAACTTTGTCCAAAGAGAGGCTAAATCAAGACCAAAATCAGAAAAAGCATGATTAAAATCTACATTTTGTATTTATTTCAAACCAGAAAACAATTGCAATATTCAAAACCACCTGATGTCAGAATCAGAAAGGCTTTATTGGAACTTGTCTTGGTGATTCGGTGCAACATAAAACAATGAATAAATCAAAAAGAGAAACAATTTAAATCTACTATGGGATAAGAATAACTATAAGATAAAGAAATAGGCTTAATATGTACACACATTTACAGTTGAGTAAATATGTAGTGTAGTGATTGAATTATGGTTAAAGAGAATGATATGAAAATTCCTCGTCTTATCTGACCTTTTTGTTGGGTCAAATGTGTCAAAGTAATTTCTTTTGGACGGCTCAGATATGTTTATTCTTGAGATGTTTCTGCCAGACCTTCAAAAGTACACAATGTGCCCGATGTTCTCCTTCTGCTTATCTTTCTGCTGCGCTCAAAGAAATAACTCTACTTTTCCTTATCGGACGGGAAAGTGGACGAGAGGCATTTTTGTGATTTAGTCCAGAAAGAGGCCATTTTATGTATATTTTATGCACCATTTTTGCAAATCCTTTTTAATCTACAAAGCGGGTTAGACTGACCCAGAAGCTGCTCCTTCTGTGAAACATTTCAATTAAAAAATGAAGGCTATAGTTATTTGAAACCAAGAAAAACAGTGATAATCTATGTATTTATTATTATTCACCACCGCCTTTTTGAATTTATGAATCTGCATAATAATAAAGAGTGCTTTAATTTTTATTATTTATTTATGTATTTATTTATTTTTGAATGAACATACTTTGTATCAGCCTCGGCCAAATGTATCTTTCAATCTAAGCCATGACGTACTCTTTATGGTCCCTAAACAAAATATCAAACCCATTAGACCACATGCAGACTTAAAAGATCGTTTTAACACACCGTGCAGTCGTAGCGTTACTCATTTGCTCAGTCTTAATGTGCTAAATTCGTTATTACTGGAGTTCAGCCAGCGTTTCACTCAGGCGTTGTGTGGGGCACTTACATGCTCTCTGGTGGCACAATTGTGTATTACAAGTAAACTTTTGAGACCAATGAAATGGAATGCACCAGTTAATTGGGCTGATAATGTATTTAATGAGGAGTTAGTCGGTGAACCGTTGTATGTCGGTCACGGTTCAGCGACGAGAGAAAGTGGGCGGGGCTTACAGTTCATAGTAAAACATGTTGCGCACTCATGGTTTAAAATCAGGGTCTTTAACCATGTCTAACCTGTGCCATTGTCTTTGTCATTGGTCACTGGTCACATGGCAACACCGCAAACGGTCTTTTGTTCCACCTTGTGACATCACGAGGTGGGGGCGGGACATGATTGTGCACACGTGAGGAAAATGATCTTGTGAGGTTTTTCTTGTACATTTGGTTTGGACAAAAATTAGTTCATAAGATTCCCATCTTTCCCATCTGCTTTAAATGGACCCAACCATGTGAGAATTGCCTCATCCCGGCCTCTAATAGTGGGTGGTAATTCAGAAACTGCTCCTTCGTGTTTTTAAAGTCCATAAACCTTTAGCGGATTTATTCAGATCCTTACAAATTAATTTAGATGCATCTCAACTTTTAAACTCGCAGGCTACCATCAGATAATTTAGCCTCCTTTGCACTGCTTCTCTCTTGAATGTGTCGACAGTAATATCTAAACTGTGCATTAAAAAAACAAAAAAATGAAAAGAACACAGGTCAGGCTACATTTCTGTTCTTCCATTTGTTTTGTGCAATAATTCAACCTCAATCAAGACATTTACAGGCACATTTGAGCACATTTCAGCACATTTCTGACATTACACTGCCGTCCATCCAGAACTATAAAATATATGTATGAATAATACTATCCAGAGAACACAAAAGACATTATTGCTCATCCCGAATCCCAATGTTGAGGTTTAGAAAAATAGTTGAAAACCCGAAACAAAGGCTTTTCTGGTGAACTTAATCTGATGCCTGGTGTTGTTTCTCTGCCACGCCCGCTGCTCCCGCCGCAGACACAGCCCAGGGAGCGACGGGACACTTTTGACGATGTAATCCGAAGTTCATTCGAGGTAATCCTGACAATGAAGGAGGGTTTTCCTGGCCCCGCTTTGGCAGAACCCATCCCTTTTATTGTACGCCGTTTTCTCTGTGTATGTAGTGCTCGTAGCAGCAGTCATAGTTGTAGCTTCACGTGACACAAGCGCCCCAAATGGCGGCGTTTGGGTCAGAGGTCACGGTAAGTCGTCGTGCTGTGGCGTTGGTTTTGTGGTGACGTTTTCATGCCAAATCGCAATAACGTATCTGTGCTTTTTGTACTTGAAAGGCATCATATTTTTGGATATTTTTACCATCTGACTAACCTCTTAATATCACCCAACATTGCTTCATGTGCTGTCGATGTTATTGCAAAGTTCTAAAACTGTAGATTAGCTCCGGCGCGGTGTCAAAGGGAGAGTTAGCGTTAGCCTCCAAACTATGAAAACCCGGCGCCGTTTTGCCGACCGGGTTGGGTTAGATTAGCGATTGCTCGACCGCGCGACTAACACCAGAGCCTCGTCAGGAAACATTACTGCGCGTAGAAGTGGTAAGCGCAGATTATACATTAGCAATTAGCGCTACTGCGTACTAAACATCACGCTAGACAATAAGTACTACAAAACCTGCAGATATTAGTGAAGGCAGTAGAGGTTTACGTTTGGATGTATAAAGAACAAACATTTGTTCACGCCATCTTCAAACTTCAAATTCAAGTTTTTCTTTTTCTGGAAGAATATTGCGTATAGTGGAAGAAATAATTGTTTCATGGACTAGTTTACCTCTTCACAGAAAATACTTTAATGGTAATTTATTGTTAATTTTAGACTTCATTAAAGGCTGAGGCAATTTATATTACACGTTTTTAAGACCCTCTATATCAATCAAAAAAAGACAAACTTTTAAATAAATATATTCAAAATGGAGATTGTTTTAGCTAGAACTTTATTACAGTTGTGACGTTCATTCATCGCGGCCGCTGTGGAAACATATTGACAGTTTAAAAAGAAAAGTGTGCATACAATCAAGTATTATCAACGATTAGAGTAAAGTATAAAAGGTCTAGTCATTAACGCCTCTGTAGCACCACTTAAACCCGCGTTTGTAATCTAATATTTGAGAGAAACTCGAGCCTCGATCATTATTTATGCCAGTGAATTATAAATGCGTTTTGACCTGAAGGTTCTGATTTGTCCTCCTGAAAGTCGTGTTTTTGGTGTTGTTTTGCAGTGCAGAAAAACCAACTGAATAAAAGTATTTAAACCGACCGCCTTTGTGTGAATTTGTGTTTGAATCCAGGACGAGGACTTTGTGACCAGGGACGACTTTGAAGACGCGGACCAGCTGAGGATAGGAAACGACGGGATCTTCATGCTCACCTTCTTCAGTGAGTCTGACTGAGATTTGTGGCAACGTTACGTGGTGAATTGTCTTTATTATGCAACTGAAGGCGCTCTTACATTTTTAGATTAATGTATAGTTTCATAATCGCTAAAAATGCTTGTGAGTCCGAAAATCGTCACTTAATTTTGTCTGCGAAGTTATGTGCTCTATCTACCGTATTCTCCGGAGTATAAGTCGCACCAGCCAAAAAATGCATAATAGAGAAGAAAAAAACATATATAAGTTGCACTGGAGTATGAAATGCGGATGCAAGTGTGAAAATAACAAATGATATCACATATAAGTCGCTCCAGAGTATAAGTATAAATATAAGTATAAGTCGCACCCCGGCCAAAACGATAAAAAAAAAGGTGCGACTTAAATACAACACTGTGTTGTATTTTTCTTGAATATTTTATAATTATTAGCTATCTGTCTCTATATATTATTAGAAGAAACATTTTTCACATCAAATAGCATTTTACATGATGCACCGGTTCAGCTTTTTCAGGTCCGATACCGATACTTGTGCTTTGAGTATCTGAAGATATCGACCGATACCTATATTCCTAAAACTACTGCAACGTGTTATCTAAACATTCTAAAATATTAAGAGTTTTAAATACTAGAATAATATGCTAATAGCAGTCGTTTTACAGAAGCAAAACATGTACACAAAACACAAGTATCACATGTCAATATTCACTGGGTTGAAGTTGGTAAAAATCTGATTGTCGAGCAAAATTTGAGTATCGTATCAGTATTGGAGGTTTGTAAATTGATACCTAATCCATTCATCGGTGTTGTGTCTCCCTAATGCCACAGCTCTGACTTCAGTTTGAAATATCAGTGAAATGTTCCCTCACAGACCTAAAGGGGGCGCTGTCTTTACTTACTAACCGCTTCCACGTGTCGTCTCTGCTTCAGTGGCCTTCCTGTTCAACTGGATCGGCTTCTTCCTGTCCTTCTGCCTGACCACTTCGGCGGCCGGTCGCTACGGCGCCATCTCCGGGTTCGGCCTGTCCCTCATCAAATGGATCCTCATCGTCAGGGTAACGGACTCGACTCCCGAGCGTCTAGAAATCAGATTTGATTGCGATTGTTCGGACAGATCGTGTGCTTGGCTGCGAAGTTAAAGGACACATATTTTGCCTTTTTATTTATCTTTTAAGCCGATTATGACATCGCCCTTTCATCAAAAACACACCTGGAGTTGTTTTTTCGTGAATCCAATTTACCTCAGAAAATATTCAGTTTCAAATTTCGTGACGTCATAGGTGGAGCTTTTTTTTTAAAGTCTATACAACTTGTTAAGCCGAATTGCTTAATGGCTAGCTTTTGTTTTGCTCTTTCCTTCTGTTGCAATGCCCTCTCTGGCCCGTAGATGGAGCGCTAACACTGAATCCTAATGAGGGATCGCCTACGAATAGTGAACGAGTGTGGTTTTCAATACATTATTTAAGTTGAAATCTAAAAATGCTCAATAGCATGTTTAAAGGCAAATATATGTACAACAAATGCATAATATGTGTCCTTTAATGAGACTTCCACTGGCAAATGGCAGAAATGGGCTCCCGGTCAGAGAAATGGGCTCCCGGTCAGATAAACGGGCTCCCGGTCAGATAAACGGGCTCCCGGTCAGATAAACGGGCTCCCGGTCAGATAAACGGGCTCCCGGTCAGATAAATGGGCTCCCGGTCAGATAAATTAAAGAAATAACAAGTGATAAAAACTGTTTGACGCTGAATAAAATCAGTGAGAGAACCTATTTAATTATGCTGATTGTTTATGCTTTCTATAAATTTACAAAATCTTAGAACCAAAAACCCATTTAAAAAAAATATATACATATTTATTTATTTAAATTTTATTTAACCCATTTAAATTAAAAAAAATAAATAGTTGATGACTAAAACTAACATTCATTCCTGTGCTTTGTGGTTGCAGTTCTCCACATATTTCCCTGGGTATTTCGATGGGCAGTACTGGCTGTGGTGGGTCTTTCTGGTTATGGGTAAGTAGCAAAGATAATGACCGTACCGTGTATTCAAATATTTGTGCATTTGAGTCCGTAGCTTGCGCTCGTTTATGTGATACTTTGGTAAATGTAACGTAGCACTAACCAACCAGAACATGGAAATCCCTCTGGACTTTCCTTTGCGTCATAGAAACCAAACCAATGTCTTCTGCGTTCACGGCTACAATCCAACTCCACTTGTCCCGCTGCGATATAACCAACATTACATTCATTTAAATGTTCTAAAGAAATGAAGACATAAATGACAATATTAATGTCCTGAATCTAAAGAATACAGACTTTTAAAGTGGCTATACTGGATTTTTGTCCACGTAGTTAAGGTTAAGCGACACTAGACTGTCTCTGTGGGGGAACGTGTCCTTCGATGCCGCTCCGCCGTGCGCAAAAAACACAAAACAAAACTGTGTCGAGTTATGTCAGCGCCTCAACTCGTTCGGCCAATCGCTACTGTCGGCGTCTAATTATAAAACCAGAACCAGGAAGTGCGCCGTTAGCATGCTAGTTGTGGTTAGCATGCTAGTTGCGGTAAGCATGCTGATTGCCGTTAGGATGCTAGTTGCTGTTAGCCTCCTAAGGGCAACTAGCCTCTTAACGGCAACTAGCATCCTAACGGCAACTAGCATCCTATTTGCCGTTAGAGGCTAGTTGCCCTTAGGAGGCTAGTTGCCCTTAGGAGGCTAGTTGCCCTTAGGAGGCTAGTTGCCCTTAGGAGGCTAGTTGCCGTTAGAGGCTAGTTGCCCTTAGGAGGCTAGTTGCCCTTAGGAGGCTAGTTGCCCTTAGGAGGCTAGTTGCCCTTAGGAGGCTAGTTGTCGTTAGGAGGCTAGTTGCCCTTAGGAGACTAACAGCAACTAGCATCCTAGTTGCCCTTAGGAGGCTAGTTGCCCTTAGGAGGCTAGTTGCCCTTAGGAGGCTAGTTGCCCTTAGGAGGCTAGTTGCCGTTAGGATGCTAGTTGCCCTTAGAAGGCTAGTTGCGGGGAGCATGTTAGTTGCGGTTAGCATGTTAGTTGCGGTTAGCATGTTAGTTGCGGTTAGCATGTTAGTTGCGGTTAGCATGCTAGTTGCGGTTAGCATGCTAGTTGCGGTTAGCATGTTAGTTGCGGTTAACATGCTAGTTGCGGTTAGGATGCATTCAATCTAAAGACGAGCCCCGATGACTACCTTCTTGAAACGTTTTGTACGACGGATCGAGGGACTGCTCCGATTTGCACTACATCATCAGTATCACCACAGCATCAGTGTTAAAGATGATTGAAGCTAAATTACCGTATTTTCCGGACTATAAGTCGCACCAGCCAAAAAATGCATAATAGAGAAGAAAAAAACATATATAAGTTGCACTGGAGTATGAAATGCGGTTGCAAGTGTGAAAATAACAAATAATATCACATACAAGTAGCTCCGGAGTTTAAGTATATAAGTATAAATATTTGAAAAAATTGAATTATGAAAAATTATGGAAAATACGGTACATTTAAAGCTGTAACGTCTCCTTTTCGCCCCAGGCTTCATGCTCTTCCTCCGAGGCTTCATCAACTACGCCCGGATTCGCAAAATGGCCGACTCCCTGTCCACGCTGCCCCGCACTCGGGTCCTGTTCATCTACTGATCGTCCCGGGCCCGCCGCATCCCACTATAACGGGGACAAAATCGGTCTTTTATCCCGACGAAAAGGGGGGGGGACGGCTAACACGCTACTGTCTGTTTTATCATACAATATCCATAATCCGTTTCGATGTAATACACTGACAAATGAGTTTCTAATGGTTCCGTGTCCAGTGCTTTTCGCGACCATGACGTGAGCGTACATAAACGTATGCCTTATGTCCTGTGCATGTTCTCACCGCTGCCACCAGAGGGCAGTGTCGCGCCATTGAATAAAGAATAAATTATCTCCAGTCTCTCCGATGAGGTCAATTCATTTGTATAGAAAGTTTATATATTGATTTATGCACTGTAATGTATGTCAGATTTTTAACTTTGACGATCGAGCGCGTTTTATTTCCTGTTAAGTTAAATGTTTTGTTGGGTTCGGTGGGATTAACCGGGTAAATGGGATTTGGGTGGTTGGGTATCCACTAAGCATTTTCCGTGTAAAATAATAATGTGAAAACACTGTAGACACGATGCACAGATTCTTCTGTAACTGTCCAGTTTATGGAAATTAAATGCACGGGTTGAAGTGTAAAGAGGCGGTTGGGGTAATAAATTGTCTTAAAATCACTGGTATCGTCTCTTTTTGAGCTCTATATTTGCTTTTTGTGGATGTCAATGGATGAAATCTTAAGACCGGATGTTCCAATTGTAGAGATGATTATTCAGGTCACAATATGATAATAAAATTACCAAAAATAATAATTGTGACCATTTTAAAAGCAAAATGAACTGTTTTTGTTCAATGTACAGCCCCAAACATAAACTTTGATGTAAAAAACTGGCTGTTTTTGTCATTTAATATTATTTTGACTTTTATAAAGTAGATTTTCATAAAGCCGCTCACAAAAACAGTGAATTATTCATGTTTTATTCTTTATTCTACATATTCTGACCTGAATCATCATCTCTACAATTGAAACATCTGCTCTTCAGATTTCATCCATCTTATTCTAATGTATAAATGATTTTTACTGTGTCACTGACTTGTTTGTGCTGTTTATTTACTTTCTACTGCAAAAAAAACACCACGACTCAACGATTATTCACGATTATTGAGACTGTGACTGAACAACAGTGAAATATTTAAATTTTCTTTCATTCCCGAGGTCTGACATGTGACATCTTCCTCAAAATTGTGACCGACTGAAATTTATCTTTCTGAAAGACAAAATAATATTAGATTGGACAAAAACAGCCAGAGAAAATAAAGTTTTTTACATTTAGGTCTATTTTTTGGGCTGTAAATTGAACAAAAACAGTGATTATTGAGACTGACCAAACAAAAGTGAAATCTTTCATTTTCTTTTGTTCCCGAGGTCCGACATGATACTTTTTACTCAAGTTTGTGAGCGGCTTTGCGAAAATGTACTTTCTAAAGGACAAAATAATATTAAATCTGACAAAAACATCCAGATAAAATAAAGTTTTTTACATTTAGGTCTATTTTTTGGGCTGTAAATAGAACAAAAACAGTTAATTTTGCTTTAAAATGGTCCCTATTATTATAATTTTGATTCTTACCTGAATAATCATCTCTAAAATGGAAACATGCACTCTTTAAATTTCACCTCACTGTGCTTCTGACCCGTCTGTGCTGTTTATCTGTTAAATCTTACTCGATAACAATGTCTTTAATATGCGTTTTTTGTGCTTGGATGTGCAGTTGGCGTGCTCAGCTGATTGGTCCAGTGTCTCAGCGCGTCTTGTTGTCGTCGTCGTCGTCGTCGTGGGAGCGGTGAATAATCGCGAGCAGGCGGCGGTAACTCGGCCGGTTTGTCGCCTCGCGTGTGTCCGACGCCGAGCTGCTAAAATGACCCGTCGCTGACCAACTCGGCGGTCGCTGGACTTCCTCGCCGCGGTTGGAAATCCTGAACACAAGAAGAAAAAAAAGAGTCTCCTGCAAAACATGTTTTCAGGTCCACGTTTGAGGCGCGTCGCGAGGTCAAGTTTGAGGTGAGAAAAGGCCGCGAATAAACAAGAAAAAGCAAACAGAGCGGATCGCGGGCACTCGGGATAAAACGGAACGTCCGCTTTGTACCGACGCGGTTTGGAAGTGTTTTAAAGCGGCACTGTGTAACTTTTCTGGCACTTATCGCAGTATTCGATCGGTTTATTTCTTTATTTAAAAAACGTTCGCACAGAGTTCTTAGCATTAGCTTTCATGGCGTCAAAATCGAGGACATCCGCGGATCGCTGCGTCGGATTTTTAACATTTTTAATTGCGATTTTGATCTGAAACGACCCTAGCGAGCCGCAGATTCTACTTTAATTTTTGGACATTGGTGCTCAAATGGCTACGCGACGCTGCCAAATCCTTCTTGTGTCGTTTAAGAAAATAAAATGTGGGTGCGGAATCTAGAGAGGAGAATAAAGATCGCTCTTAACGCTCATGAATCACTTTAAATACAACCCCGAGTGGTTTAATGACAAGGAAAACAAGTATGTGGTTAAAAGCTTCTAAAAGTTGCATAATATGTCTTTAACTTTAATGTAAAATAAAAATGTTCTTAAAAAAACTACCATAGAAATAACGTATCCACTGACGAGCAGATTATTATTTTATTATGAACCTTTATTTATACAGGGGAAGCCAGTTGAAATGTTCCCTCTCCAGAGTACAACGTTTAGAATAAATACAATAAAATACATATAGAAGTCTGTCAATTCGTCAATAAATACATTTGACATGAGCAAACAGAAGCAGGTTTGAATGTTATTATAACCTATTGTCTTTAAATCAACATGTAGTTTGTTTAAGAGGCTCTTTTTCTAACCCAGATCCCAGCTGCACTGCCCCCGGAGGACGAGCAGAGGAATTAGTACATCTTACGTTTAAAGTGGAACTAAACACAAAATCAACTTCTTTGCGGCTAAATCGTCAACGTTTTTGCCATTCTAACAGAGCAGGTTAGGCTAGGTTCATTTGCAGCTTTTGTGGCCTCGGAAACTCAGAAGATCCAACTTCCGAGTGGGAAAAACGGCTTAAGCGGGTCAGAAATTCAATGATTTTATTTCCAGTTACGTACACACACTATTTTAGCCGCTTCACTACAATCAATCAAGGCATCTGCAACAAAACCTTGCAAAAACATCTCTCATTATTGTTTATTCATCAGCCGTTCACCTTGAAGAAACGGGACACGCCCTCACGCGATTCTCCCGTCCCGACACTGACACATCTTTCCAACGAATCACCGAAGATAATCGAGCTAAAGTCTTTAACGAAGCTTTAACGAACGGTTGAATTTCGAGAAGTCGGGTGAACATATCGTCGTCCAGACCCGACGTCGCCGAAACGAACCCCTTTACGGACCGTTCTCGTGACCGTTTTTGATTTGAACTACAGTGACCCAGCTCTCTCACACAACCCAGACATCATCCAAACATCCAAACTCGGGGTCACCGGGTGCGGGTGTTCTCCAAATCCACATGTCGCTCACTCCTTGGCCCCTTGGCTCCTTGGCTCCTTGGCCCTCAGTGCGCCAGGAGCTTCGCAAAGACTGGGAAGTGTTTCTCCGCCGTAATTGCCGGGGATCGCACAGGCCAAAGCCGCGCGCGCATGTTTAAACTATCACGAGATAAGACCGGCGTTTTTGATTTAAGCGCGACGGAGAGCGCGCCATCTTTCCGAAAAGGACGTGCCTCACTTTTCTGCTGGTTGTTAGATGTTCCGCTCGCTGTGATTTACCGACTGTTGAGAAAATAAAGAAAGCATGTTGCGAGAGACTGGGAAACAGATTTGTCAAGATGCGATCCTTCAGATAAAACGTGAACCTAGCAAAGAGGATTGCACTGTAGTCTAGATATCTGCGGCAGCATTTCCATTGGTATTTGGTCTTTACACTTGCATCTCATGTTTTAGCGCTCCATCTATTGGTAGCAAAGAGAATCACCAGCTCGCCCTGACATGCTAATCCAAGGACGCGGTTGCAATGAGAGCAATTTGATGTTAAAAATCTAGTGTTTTTTGTGAGGCTCAGGGAGAAAAGACCTTGTAAACAGGATGAATGAAACAAACGTGAAGTTAAAGTCGATATATTGTATTTCAGATTTGACTAAACATTTTGTCTATTTGTCCCCAGTTTGACCATTGTACTTCCTGGTTGGACATAGCATAGGTTGAGCTAATCCCTCAACTATTACCTAGCAACCATACACTAAAGCCAAACTCTTCTTCTTCTTCTTCTTCTTGTGTCAATGCCACGTCGCATATTGATGACATCACAAAGGGATTCTGTTATAGAACTCAGCTTTACTTCTCATTTATATCTTGTTGATAAATATTAGCGTCGCGCCTCCCGCGCTCGTGGTCTCCTGCGCATCCGCCGCATCCCTGCCCCCCTCCGCGTCCCGCCCCGGACTGGGTCGCCCTCGGCCGCCCGGCGTCCACCGCCGCGGCTCCAGCCGGGCTCTCCCCGGCTTCGTCCACGGACGTCGCCGCGGGGACACCCGCGATGGCTCCTCTGGCCGTGCCTCCCTCAGCACCGGACGCGGGAGTGTCCCCTCCACCCGGGCGTCCGGTTCCGGTCGCCCTCCGCCGCCCGGCCGCGTCCCCGCGCACGACCAGCGGCGAGCCACCTCCGGGGACGCTCGCACTCCCGACCACCCCCACGGCCGCAGCCGGGCTCCTCGGCGGCGCCACTGAACTCCACTCCCCGGGGGATGCACCGTCCCGTGCGGGCTCCGCGACCGCCCCGCAGTCTCTGCTCTCGCCCCGGACGCCAGCGGCCCCGGCCCCATCCCGCTGCCCATTCCCAGAACCCTCGGACGAGCCAAGGGACCCCCCTCGCCTCCGGGCACGTGCAGCCAGAAAAGGCCGCTCCTCCACGCCGTCCAGAACGCCCTCGACCACCGATCCACTCTCCTCCGCCATCTCCCGTCTCTCCAGACCATAAAGCCGGTTGGTCTCTGAAACAACAACAACTATTCTAGTCACAAAGACATATCATGACCTCATGGGCTTTGTAACACCAAAGCAATGGAAGGAGTACTTTTACGGACTACGACAGAGTCTGAGGACAAAGCACTGGAAGTCAAGGCACTGGAAGAAGAACTTTTAGGACTACGACAGTCTGAGGACTACGAAAAGTCTGAGGAATAAAGTCTGGCGGTAATGCAACACTTGGATGCCAACCGCCATAAAACAACAACAACAACAACAACAACCACAGGTTCTAGACCAGGGGTGGGATATTATTTTCCTCCGAGGGCCATATTCAAATCCAGGCAAGTAGCGGAGGGCCGGCCCGCCATCGTTGGTGTGAAAAAAAAAATCCCAAAAATTAAATATCAAATAAAATATCACTTTTCTGTAAAATATAGGCTATTTGAATCTATTTAATTCCTTTCATGTCATATTTATTAAGGATACAAATGCAGACAGATGCCTGAGGGCAAAAAAGGAAGACAAAAAAAAAAATATATATATAATATATATTTTTTTAATATTACATGGACAAGCTTGGCGGGCCGGATTGAAAGGCCGGTCGGGCCGGATGTGGCCCGTGGGCCATAGTTTGCCCACCCCTGTTCTAGACCACCAAACTAAGTAACGATTAGAAAAACAAGAGAACCTTTAAGCCAAACACAACTGCATGTTTTAGATGAAGGAACGATGTATAACATGGTCCAAACAGGCCATTGGTATAATATGTCCTTTTGAATTAGCCGTTCTTTCCAATAGTCTTTGCACATTTCTTTTTAGTAAAACACTAAATTTAAAAGCAATACACTTTAATCACAAGCTAAAGTTGCCACAATAAATCTTGTCCCAACAAACCGGGTGATTTGTTATTTTGAATTCCACTAGAGGGCACTGTTCAGTCTTTAGAGTCTGATCTCCGGGATAAACATAAAAAAAAAACAGATATTGAGCTAAATTGTATTATTTCCACAACTATTTAATTTATTCAACATATTTTATTGGAGATACAGCCTAGTTATAATTATCTGACATATCTTATTGGAGATACAGCCTAGTTATACTTATCTGACATATCTTATTGGAGATACAGCCTAGTTATAATTATCTGACATATTTTATTGGAGATACAGCCTAGTTATAATCATCTGACATATTTTATTGGAGATACAGCTTATAATATAGCTTATAAAGTGTAATATATAGTCATGCAGCAACTTAAATTGAAGTAAATGGATGCAGAGCTGAAGTCTTTAACATATTTTTTGTAATTCACATCAAAATTCTGGCTATTACCATTGACGAGTGGAAGAAGATGAATACAAACTACACACCGGATGCCCTCCCGTGTCATGTGTGATCTTTGCTAACATCAAACCGTTGTTAATGTGACATAAAACACAGCTTAGGCCGCTTTAAATGTCCCCCGTCACCCGCCGTGTTAGCGATTCCCTCCCTGCACCTTTATCTTTCCAGAGAATCCCCGTTCCCTCCGTCTTCGGCGTCATCCCTGTATTTTCCGATGGGAGGTTCCCGGGACGCTGCCGGCTGCATCCAGATTCTCCTCCTCTCGCCTCGTATCTTCTGTTCCCGCGTTTGATTGGATGGCTCTGTCTGTGAGGAGGAGGAGGGGGGCGGGGCGGGGGGTTGTTATCATTGCCGGTGACTCATCTCAAGCATGACCCCTTCCCCTCTGGTGCCCTTTCTATTGGGCTTCCTGTGTCCCGTAGTGCATTTAAGCCCGGTTTACATACTTCAAATAGCATAACAGACGAGATGGGCCTTTTGTGTGGCGCTTTTCATCTTTCCACTCGCCATCGATTGAATCCCATGCTCCAGAAAAGTGCTCGTGACGTCCACTACAACTGCTACTTCTTCTTGTGGTACTGCTACTACTACTTCTACCACCACCGCTGTACATGTGTAGTATCACCATCACATTTGGGGAGTGAAAAGATAATGCACAAATTGTATCATTGTAGACTGTTGCATTAATGTTGATGTATATTCAAAGTATATTCTAATATTATTGTTAAATGGTTAGATTGAAGTCTATTTTAATGACATTTTGATGACATTTTGAGCGTGACGAATCTTATCTTATTTAAGCAAAAAGGAGATGAATGAAACCCACGTGCGCACGACAAATGACATATTGTGACATAAATGCAAAAGCGGAGTCACGAGGCCGAGGCAAGTTTAACAGTTTAATGAGCGAAAGTGAACGTTCCAGACAGTGGAGTCGAGGAGCAGGCCGACCCAGCAGGAGCTGGACGACACTGGGAGCAGGATGACACTGGGAGCTGGACGACACTGGGAGCAGGACGACCCAGCAGGAGCAGGACGACACTGGGAGCAGGACGACACTGGGAGCTGGATGACACTGGGAGCTGGACGACACTGGGAGCAGGACGACCCAGCAGGAGCAGGACGACACTGGGAGCAGGACGACACTGGGAGCAGGACGACACTGGGAGCAGGACGACCCAGCAGGAGCAGGACGACACTGGGAGCTGGACGACACTGGGAGCTGGACGACACTGGGAGCAGGACGACCCAGCAGGAGCAGGACGACACTGGGAGCTGGATGACACTGGGAGCTGGACGACACTGGGAGCAGGACGACCCAGCAGGAGCTGGACGACACTGGGAGCAGGATGACACTGGGAGCTGGACGACACTGGGAGCAGGACGACCCAGCAGGAGCAGGACGACACTGGGAGCAGGACGACACTGGGAGCTGGATGACACTGGGAGCTGGACGACACTGGGAGCAGGACGACCCAGCAGGAGCAGGACGACACTGGGAGCAGGACGACACTGGGAGCAGGACGACACTGGGAGCAGGACGACCCAGCAGGAGCAGGACGACACTGGGAGCTGGACGACACTGGGAGCTGGACGACACTGGGAGCAGGACGACCCAGCAGGAGCAGGACGACACTGGGAGCTGGATGACACTGGGAGCTGGACGACACTGGGAGCAGGACGACCCAGCAGGAGCAGGACGACACTGGGAGCAGGACGACACTGGGAGCAGGACGACACTGGGAGCAGGACGACCCAGCAGGAGCAGGACGACACTGGGAGCTGGACGACACTGGGAGCTGGACGACACTGGGAGCAGGACGACCCAGCAGGAGCAGGACGACACTGGGAGCTGGATGACACTGGGAGCTGGACGACACTGGGAGCAGGACGACCCAGCAGGAGCAGGACGACACTGGGAGCTGGATGACACTGGGAGCTGGACGACACTGGGAGCAGGACGACCCAGCAGGAGCAGGACGACACTGGGAGCAGGACGACACTGGGAGCAGGACGACACTGGGAGCAGGCCGACCCAGCAGGAGCAGGACGACACTGGGAGCTGGATGACACTGGGAGCTGGACGACCCAGCAGGAGCAGGACGACACTGGGAGCAGGACGACACTGGGAGCAGGACGACACTGGGAGCAGGCCGACCCAGCAGGAGCAGGACGACACTGGGAGCAGGACGACACTGGGAGCTGGACGACACTGGGAGCTGGACGACACTGGGAGCTGGACGACATGAGGAGCAGGATGACACTGGGAGCTGGACGACACTGGGAACTGGACAACACTGGGAGCAGGACGACACTGGGAGCAGGACGACACTGGGAGCTGGACGACACTGGAAGCTGGACGACACTGGGAGCTGGACGACATGAGGAGCTGGACGACACTGGGAGCAGGACGACACTGGGAGCAGGACGACACTGGGAGCTGGACGACATGAGGAGCTGGACGACACTGGGAGCTGGACGACACTGGGAACTGGACGACACTGGGAGCAGGACGACACTGGGAGCAGGACGACACTGGGAGCTGGACGACACTGGGAGCTGGACGACATGAGGAGCCGGAGACAGACTCACAGAGGACTCGCAGATACAGTAAGTTAATATCTAAAAGAACAAGGTAAACACAATACTGCAAAATCTAGAACTGTTCAAAAAAAATCTAAACAAAGCAAACCAAGGCCGTAATAAATAAGTAAATCGTCAAAAACGACTCAAACTATCAAGCGTTGCACGGTTTGGAGCTAGTTTCCCTCCAGCTGTATCGACTCTAGTATGAAACCCATGCGTCGCTACGAATGATCTTTCCTGGTGTCGTGTTTTGAACGCCCTGCATTGACTCCCTCCAGTATCCAGACCTTTTACTTCTCGTCTCCGTCGCTTCTGGTGCGTTTGGAGTTAAAGCTGTTGCGATGTTGGTGACTCATCCACAGGTCACAAACAGCAGGTCCCCACCCCCCTACGTGATGTGTTTTTTTTACCTATCTCCCTCTCTCCTTCTCCCTCTTCGTCCTCTTCTTCTTCTCCTTCGTCTTCTCTCATTTCTCTCAATGACTCACGCAGCTCCCCCCCCCCATGCCGACACCTCCGATGACATCATCACCCCCCACCCTCCTCCTCTTCCTCCTCCTCTCTCGAACTTTGTTGTGGTGATTCATACTGTACGTAGAATGCCACCCGTTCATTCACAAAAAAAACCCAGCTCTTCCGCCTTTTTCTCTCTAAGGTAAAGCAAAGTATCAGTGTAAATGTTGTTTATTGAAGACAGTTTTGTTTTACTTGTCACATTTTTCATGTTGTATTGCGGAGATAATAATTCAGTCGATATGTAATGTAATGAATGGATGCTATTATTATCATTATTAGTATTATTATTATTATTATTATTATGTATAGTCAGTGTTGGGGAGTGACTGAAAAGACGCTGTAATCATCATTCTGGTGCTGTTACTCTTGTTATTATCTGGTCTTCAGAATGGCCTAAAATTAAAGGAATATGGCAATTTAGGCTTCAGATTTGACAGTGCACGGTTTGTCCTCCTCTATGATTGATAATAAATGCATAACAAACGTGGGACAATCATAAAGCTGTTTTAGTATGTTACGTTTCTGCAAAATGCATTTTAAAGCAGGATAAAAAAAAAAATAAAAAAAAAGCAGGTTCACCTATATCAACAAATAGGGCTGCAACGATGAGATTCAACTCAGCGAGGAGAAACACCAGGACTTAAAAAAGACTAAAGCGCGGACTAAAACAGGAGTCAGCAAAAAGTGAGCCATGTGACCTGGACCCGCCCAGGACTCGGCTGAGGCGAATCAGACTCGGGCTCCAGCCATTTATTTAATAATTGTGATAGTCAACTGTAAACAATAATCATAGTTGTATTTTGACAGCAGCATTACCTTATCAACATGTCAAACAAACAGAAACAATGTCTTTATTCCAATGTTGCAACACAGATTAGGTGCAGAAACAGATTACGAATAATACAAAAATAACTCTTCTAATAATCTTATCACTCTTTTTTACAGGTGTTATATGGACAGAAAAGATTGCACTGGGATAGTTGACATTATGTCACAGAATTGCACATGATTATTTCAGTATTGCACATGAGTGTAACAGTATTGCATATGAGTGTAACAGTATTGCACATGAGTGTAACAGTATTGCACATGAGTATTGCACATGAGTATAACAGTATTGCACATGAGTATAACAGTATTGCACATGAGTTTAACAGTATTGCATATGAGTGTAACAGTATTGCACATGAGTATAACAGTATTTCATATGAGTATAACAGTATTGCACATGAGTATAACAGTATTGCACATGAGTATAACAGTATTGCACATGATTACTTCAGTATTGTACATGAGTATAACAGTATTGCACATGAGTGTAACAGTATTGCACATGAGTATAACAGTATTTCATATGAGTATAACAGTATTGCACATGAGTATAACAGTATTGCGCATGAGCATAACAGTATTGCACATGATTATTTCAGTATTGCATATGAGTGTAACAGTATTGCACATGAGTATAACAGTATTGCGCTTGAGCATAACAGTATTGCACATGATTATTTCAGTATTGCATATGAGTGTAAGAGTATTGCACATGAGTATAACAGTATTGCACATGCGTATAACAGTATTGCGCATGAGCATAACAGTATTGCACATGATTATTTCAGTATTGCATATGAGTGTAAGAGTATTGCACATGAGTATAACAGTATTGCACATGAGTATAACAGTATTGCGCATGAGCATAACAGTATTGCACATGATTATTTCAGTATTGCATATGAGTGTAAGAGTATTGCACATGAGTATAACAGTATTGCACATGAGTATAACAGTATTGCGCATGAGCATAACAGTATTGCACATGATTATTTCAGTATAATATTTTGAATATTTCTCATGAAAATACAACGACTAAACATCCAAAAAACGTTTTAAGTAAGTGAATTAACTCATAAAAAGTACATTTCAATGCAAAAGTACGCGTACATCCCCTGCAGCGTCCACAGCGCATACTGCTGTGTTTTCTTGCTGTGTAGTAAGGAATATTTGTCTGCGATATGAAAAATGATCCCAGTTTCTCATTTTATGCTTACTGCGTCCGCGGCCGGTGCTGACCAATTAGTTCTGCCGGACATTATTCTGAAAGTCATAAAAACTCAAGACAATGTGCAGGTTCTGATGCGTCGTTGCTAAATACACAGAGTCATCATATCTGTATATATCGTATATATCGCGTTACTTTGGATTGTGCAGTACTTACGGGCGAAGGCTCGTTAGAAACCAGCTTAATAATATAGAGTCAAGACGTCGTTTCAGAGCCGCTTACGTCAATTAAGATACACGATGGTTACAGTTATTCCTCCCATTAATTATCTTACATACACTATTGGCTTAGCTTTGTACGGTGCATTTAAGAATACCGTATTTTCCGGACTATAAATCGCACCTTTTTTCCTAGTTTTGGCCGGGGTGCGACTTAAACTTATATTTATAATTATATACTTATACTCCGGAGCGACTTATATGTGATATTATTTGTTATTTTCACACTTGCAACCGCATTTCATACTCCAGTGCAACTTATATATGTTTTTTTTCATCTCTATTATGCATTTTTTGGCTGGTGCGACTTATAGTCCAGAAATATGGTATATTTAAGGTTATAATTTCAGATACTAAAACGTAATTAACGGCATTTCCATCACCATAATTAAATTTTTTTTGTGATTTAATTTTTGTATTATAAAAATGCGATTATGCGATACTTATATATATTATAAGTATCGCATAAACGCCAAATGTCACGGTACTTTTGCACATTAGAACTGCACTAGAGCATTTTAAGTCCCGACTCGAGACCTTTTATTCATTGGTATTTGATCAATCTATCGATCAGCCAATAAAAGTATCACTTAATAACCGTTACTCGAATAGCCAATATACTTGTTATTACAATGTTATTCAAATTAAAATGTTCCTAAATGCTATGGTCATAGTAATTACTCTATTTTCACAACAATTGCGTTCAATATCCATTCACACCACGTATCCAAATATCCAGTGTACTTAGGCTTATGTCGCTCACTATTACCGTGTTATTAACAACGCAGTTGTCCAGAATTACCCATTATAATATAAGTGAGACCATAATTACACAACTTTAACATCTCCAGCTCAACGCCACTACAGCCATTTTCATTATTCACTCTTAATGCTTATTCAGATATCTACTTTATCATATTACCATGTTATATGTTATAAACAATGTGAAATCGTCATAATCCAGCCTGAACATCTCCAGTTCTGCCCCGTCTTTTCCTCAATGTCACTACAACTATGCTCTATAGCCAGTCATGACAAATGTCCAATGTGCTTTATTACACCACTATTACCATGTTATAAGCCATGTGAAACCCCTGCCCCCCATCTTTTCCTCAATGTCACTACTATGCTCTATAGCAGGGGTGGGCAATTATTTTCCTCCGAGGGCCATATTCGAATCCAGGCAAGTAGCGGAGGGCCGGCCCGCCATCAATGGTGTGAATTATTATTATTATTTTTTAATTCAGAATAAAATATTACTTTTCTGTCAAATATAGGCCATTGAATCTATTATTTAATTCATTTCACGTCATCTTTATTAAGGATACAAGTGCAGACAGATAAGATAAGATATTCCTTTATTGTCCCACATGGGGAAATTTCATTGTTGCAACGCAGGTAGATACAGAGGCAGATACAGAAGAAAAGAACAGATCACTTATACTCTCAGTAGAAGATCTCTTATAAACAAAAACTCCCATAGACAAAGACGATGCCTAAGGGTAAAAAAAATACACATAATATATATATATATATATATATATATATATATATATATATATATATATATGTATATATATTTAATATAACTTGGCATGTTTGGCGGGCCGGATTATAAAGACAAACGGGCCGTATGTGGCCCGCGGCCCGTAGTTTGCCCACCCCTGCCTATAGCCAGTCATGACAAATGTCCAATGTGCTGTATGACACTACTATTACCATGTTATAAGCCATGTGAAACCCCTGTATTATCCAGTCATGTGAGGCCACTATGTTCTGACATAATGTCATGTTATTACCATTTTAAAATCCCTGTATCATCAGCCAATAGTGATACAAAGAGTGTGTTAGTGACAGCAGCTTTTATACATCTGCCTCCACCTGCCAAGTCCCTCCC